>NC_034179.2:1707655-1892655 GCF_002021735.2 Oncorhynchus kisutch
CTGTACTATTCACTGAACCCACATTCAATAATACTATAGGATACTAATGCTATAAATACTGTACTATCCACTGAACCCACATTCAATAATACTATAGGATACTAATGCTATAAATACTGTACTATTCACTGAACCCACATTCAATAATACTATAGGATACTAATGCTATAAATACTGTACTATTCACTGAACCCACATTCAATAATACTATAGGATACTAATGCTATAAATACTGTACTATTCACTGAACCCACATTCAATAATACTATAGGATACTAATGCTATAAATACTGTACTATTCACTGAACCCACATTCAATAATACTATAGGATACTAATGCTATAAATACTGTACTATCCACTGAACCCACATTCAATAATACTATAGGATACTAATGCTATAAATACTGTACTATTCACTGAACCCACATTCAATAATACTATAGGATACTAATGCTATAAATACTGTACTATTCACTGAACCCACATTCAATAATACTATAGGATACTAATGCTATAAATACTGTACTATTCACTGAACCCACATTCAATAATACTATAGGATACTAATGCTATAAATACTGTACTATCCACTGAACCCACATTCAATAATACTATAGGATACTAATGCTATAAATACTGTACTATTCACTGAACCCACATTCAATAATACTATAGGATACTAATGCTATAAATACTGTACTATTCACTGAACCCACATTCAATAATACTATAGGATACTAATGCTATAAATACTGTACTATTCACTGAACCCACATTCAATAATACTATAGGATACTAATGCTATAAATACTGTACTATTCACTGAACCCACATTCAATAATACTATAGGATACTAATGCTATAAATACTGTACTATTCACTGAACCCACATTCAATAATACTATAGGATACTAATGCTATAAATACTGTACTATTCACTGAACCCACATTCAATAATACTATAGGATACTAATGCTATAAATACTGTACTATTCACTGAACCCACATTCAATAATACTATAGGATACTAATGCTATAAATACTGTACTATTCACTGAACCCACATTCAATAATACTATAGGATACTAATGCTATAAATACTGTACTATCCACTGAAGCTTTTTTGCTGACTTTATTGTAGTATTTACTGCAGTGCTTTTGAAGTCTGTTGTGTGAAAAACCCAGCAGGTTTGCTGTTCTTGACTCAAACCGGTGCGCCTGATACCTACAACCAAACCCTGTTCAAAGGCACTTAAAGCTTTTCCATTCACCCTTAATGGCTCACGTACACAATCGATGTCTCAATAGTCTCAAGGCGTAACTATCCTTCTTTAACCCTTTACTGCAGTAGACTAAATCAGGAGCACAGAGCGGTTCCTGGTAGTCTTAAACAAATCTACTTGGAAACAAGGGTATCCACCTCACACACAGGGTTATGGGTTTAAAATGAAGAAGACATCTGTACCATGTCAGATATAGAGTGGAAATGTATTACATTTAGAGTTTGCATCCCAATATTACACTTCATATACATCACAGAAGACTGAAACTAAAATGTTTGACATTTAGAAAAACCAGATGTCAGTTTTTTTTAAATCATTACACCAATGGGGAGGCTTTGTCTCTTCCCCTTCACCTGGAATGAATAAAAATCGCTTTAGCCTCTATAATAGAACATCCTAATTAGCATCTATAATAGAACATCCTAATTAGCATCTATAATAGAACATCCTAATTGGCATCTATAATAGAACATCCTAATTAGCATCTATAATAGAACATCCTAATTAGCATCTATAATAGAACATCCTAATTAGCATCTATAATAGAACATCCTAATTAGCATCTATAATAGAACATCCTAATTAGCATCTATAACAGAACATCGTAATTAGCATCTATAACAGAACATCCTAATTAGCATCTATAATTGAACATCCTACTTAGCATCTATAATAGAACATCCTAATTCTAAGATCTTGAACTGGCTGATGTGACTAGATGTCTCTGAAGGTTGCCTATATGGTCTATATGTAGGCCCTGGTCTAAACAAGTGCACTATATAAGGGATAGGTTGTTATTTGGGACGTCTTTCATCATTTTCTCCTAGGGCCCATAAGATTTTTGGAAAACAGAGACACTTAAAGATGACTTTAAGATAATGACATGAGGGCAGAGACAGATCGATACTCTCTTTTTAAACCCTTGGAACATAAAGCTCTGTGGTGGGGGGCTTGTCCAGGGGAGGGTAGTGATGCTGGGAGGGCTTGTCCAGGGGAGGGTAGTGATGCTTGGGGGGCTTGTCCAGGGGAGGGTAGTGATGCTGGGAGGGCTTGTCCAGGGGAGGGTAGTGATGCTTGGGGGGCTTGTCCAGGGGAGGGTAGTGATGCTGGGAGGGCTTGTCCAGGGGAGGGTAGTGATGCTTGGAGGGCTTGTCCAGGGGAGGGTAGTGATGCTTGGGGGGCTTGTCCAGGGGAGGGTTGTGATGCTTGGGGGGCATGTCCAGGGGAGGGTAGTGATGCTGGGAGGGCTTGTCCAGGGGAGGGTAGTGATGCTTGGGGGGCTTGTCCAGGGGAGGGTAGTGATGCTTGGGGGGCTTGTCCAGGGGAGGGTAGTGATGCTGGGAGGGCTTGTCCAGGGGAGGGTAGTGATGCTGGGAGGGCTTGTCCAGGGGAGGGTAGTGATGCTTGGGGGGCTTGTCCAGGGGAGGGTAGTGAAGCTGGGAGGGCTTGTCCAGGGGAGGGTAGTGATGCTGGGAGGGCTTGTCCAGGGGAGGGTAGTGATGCTTGGGGGGCTTGTCCAGGGGAGGGTAGTGATGCTTGGGGACCTTGTCCAGGGGAGGGTTGTGATGCTTGGGGGGCATGTCCAGGGGAGGGTAGTGATGCTGGGAGGGCTTGTCCAGGGGAGGGTAGTGATGCTTGGGGGGCTTGTCCAGGGGAGGGTAGTGATGCTTGGGGGGCTTGTCCAGGGGAGGGTAGTGATGCTTGGAGGGCTTGTCCAGGGGAGGGTAGTGATGCTTGGGGGGCTTGTCCAGGGGAGGGTAGTGATGCTTGGGGACCTTGTCCAGGGGAGGGTAGTGATGCTGGGAGGGCTTGTCCAGGGGAGGGTAGTGATGCTGGGAGGGCTTGTCCAGGGGAGGGTAGTGATGCTTGGGGGGCTTGTCCAGGGGAGGGTAGTGATGCTGGGAGGGCTTGTCCAGGGGAGGGTTGTGATGCTTGGGGACCTTGTCCAGGGGAGGGTTGTGATGCTTGGGGGGCTTGTCCAGGGGAGGGTAGTGATGCTGGGGGGGCTTGTCCAGGGGAGGGTTGTGATGCTGGGAGGGCTTGTCCAGGGGAGGGTAGTGATGCTGGGGGGCTTGTCCAGGGGAGGGTAGTGATGCTTGGGGGGCTTGTCCAGGGGAGGGTAGTGATGCTGGGAGGGCTTGTCCAGGGGAGGGTAGTGATGCTGGGGGGGCTTGTCCAGGGGAGGGTTGTGATGCTTGGGAGGCTTGTCCAGGGGAGGGTTGTGATGCTGGGAGGGCTTGTCCAGGGGAGGGTAGTGATGCTTGGGGGGCTTGTCCAGGGGAGGGTAGTGATGCTTGGGGACCTTGTCCAGGGGAGGGTTGTGCTGCTTGGGGGGCTTGTCCAGGGGAGGGTTGTGATGCTTGGGGGGCTTGTCCAGGGGAGGGTAGTGATGCTGGGAGGGCTTGTCCAGGGGAGGGTTGTGATGCTTGGGGACCTTGTCCAGGGGAGGGTAGTGATGCTTGGGGACCTTGTCCAGGGGAGGGTAGTGATGCTTGGAGACCTTGTCCAGGGGAGGGTTGTGATGCTTGGAGACCTTGTCCAGGGGAGGGTTGTGATGCTTGGGGACCTTGTCCAGGGGAGGGTTGTGATGCTTGGGGACCTTGTCCAGGGGAGGGTTGTGATGCTTGGGGACCTTGTCCAGGGGAGGGTTGTGATGCTTGGGGGGCTTGTCCAGGGGAGGGTTGTGATGCTTGGGGGGCTTGTCCAGGGGAGGGTTGTGATGCTTGGGGGGCTTGTCCAGGGGAGGGTAGTGATGCTTGGGGGGCTTGTCCAGGGGAGGGTAGTGATGCTGGGAGGGCTTGTCCAGGGGAGGGTTGTGATGCTGGGAGGGCTTGTCCAGGGGAGGGTAGTGATGCTGGGGGGGCTTGTCCAGGGGAGGGTTGTGATGCTGGGAGGGCTTGTCCAGGGGAGGGTAGTGATGCTGGGAGGGCTTGTCCAGGGGAGGGTAGTGATTCTTGGGGGGCTTGTCCAGGGGAGGGTAGTGATGCTGGGAGGGCTTGTCCAGGGGAGGGTAGTGATGCTGGGAGGGCTTGTCCAGGGGAGGGTAGTGATGCTGGGAGGGCTTGTCCAGGGGAGGGTAGTGATGCTTGGGGGGCTTGTCCAGGGGAGGGTAGTGATGCTTGGGGGGCTTGTCCAGGGGAGGGTAGTGATGCTGGGAGGGCTTGTCCAGGGGAGGGTAGTGATGCTGGGAGGGCTTGTCCAGGGGAGGGTCAGTGGGGTCAGTGGGATCAACCAGACAGGTCAGTGGGAGCAACCAGACAGGTCAGTGGGATCAACCAGACAGGTCAGTTGGAGCAACCAGACAGGTCAATGGGAGCAACCAGACAGGTAAATGGGAGAAACCAGACAGGTCAATGGGAGCAACCAGACAGGTTAGTGGGATCAACCAGACAGGTCAGTGGGAGAAACCAGACAGGTCAGTGGAATCAACCAGACAGGTCAGAATGTGGTGTTAAGATAAGCTGGGCTATACTGGGCTCTCTGGGCTGCATTAGGCTGGGCTATTTGATGGGCTTTATTAGGCTGGGCTATTTGATGGACTGCATTAGACTGGGCTTGGCTATTTGGGTGGCTTTCGTAGGCTGGGCTGGGCTATTTGATGGGCTTTGGTAGGCTGGGCTGGGCTATTTGATGTGCTTTGGTAGGCTGGGCTGGGCTATTTGCTGGGCTTAGCCTGCTGGAGGGGAGTGTAGGCAGGTGCTCATAATCTCTGTTCGACACACCACTTCCCTTAGACCAGTACACTAGCTGCTTATTGGGGAAATCGATGTATGAAGTGAGAGGTGCAGAGAGTATTCCCTTTCCCTAAACCTGTTATAATCTGCTTCAGGCAGAGGCTGGGGACATCGATGTCAGTCAGTCAGGGGTGCAGGGGCTGGGGTGAAGAGTGTCCCTCCTCTCCAAGGGGAAAGAGAGGTTAACAGAGTGGATGGTAGCAGCTCTTAACAGAGTGGATGGTAGCAGTTTGGAACAGAGTGGATGGTAGCAGATTGGAACAGAGTAGATGGTAGCAGCTCTTAACAGAGTGGATGGTAGCATTTTGGAACAGAGTGGATGGTAGCAGCTCTTAACAGAGTGGATGGTAGCAGCTCTTAACAGAGTGGATGGTAGCAGCTCTTAACAGAGTGGATGGTAGCAGATTGGAACAGAGTGGATGGTAGCAGCTCCTTTTTTTTCACCTTTATTTAACCAGGTAGGCTAGTTGAGAACAAGTTCTCATTTGTAACTGCGACCTGGCCAAGATAAAGCATAGTAGTGTGAACAGACAACAAAGAGTTACACATGGAGTAAACAATTAACAAGTCAATAACACAGTAGAAAAAAAGAGAGTCTATATACATTGTGTGCAAAAGGCATGAGGAGGTAGGCGAATAATTACAATTTTGCAGATTAACACTGGAGTGATAAATGATCAGATGGTCATGTACAGGTAGAGATATTGGTGTGCAAAAGAGCAGAAAAGTAAATAAATAAAAACAGTATGGGGATGAGGTAGGTCAAATTGGGTGGGCTATTTACCGATAGACTATGTACAGCTGCAGCGATCGTTTAGCTGCTCAGGCAGCAGATGTTTGAAGTTGGTGAGGGAGATAAAAGTCTCCAACTTCAGCGATTTTTGCAATTCGTTCCAGTCACAGGCAGCAGAGAACTGGAACGAAAGGCGGCCAAATGAGGTGTTGGCTTTAGGGATGATCAGTGAGATACACCTGCTGGAGCGCGTGCTACGGGTGCGTGTTGCCATCGTGACCAGTGAACTGAGATAAGGCGGAGCTTTACCTAGCATGGACTTGTAGATGACCTGGAGCCAGTGGGTCTGGTGACGAATATGTAGCAAGGGCCAGCCGACTAGAGCATGCAGGTCGCAGTGGTGGGTGGTATAAGGTGCTTTAGTGACAAAACGGATGGCACTGTGATAAACTGCATCCAGTTTGCTGAGTAGAGTGTTGGAAGCTATTTTGTAGATGACATCGCCGAAGTCGAGGATCGGTAGGACAGTCAGTTTTACTAGGGTAAGTTTGGCAGCGTGAGTGAAGGAGGCTTTGTTGCGGAATAGAAAGCCGACTATAGATTTGATTTTGGATTGGAGATGTTTGATATCAGTCTGGAAGGAGAGTTTACAGTCTAGCCAGACACCTAAATACTTATAGATGTCCACATATTCAAGGTCGGAACCATCCAGGGTGGTGATGCTAGTCGGGCATGCGGGTGCAGGCAGTGAACGGTTGAAAAGCATGCATTTGGTTTTACTAGCGTTTAAGAGCAGTTGGAGGCCACGGAAGGAGTGTTGTATGGCATTGAAGCTCGTTTGGAGGTTAGATAGCACAGTGCCCAAGGACGGGCCGGAAGTATACAGAATGGTGTCGTCTGCGTAGAGGTGGATCAGGGAATCGCCCGCAGCAAGAGCAACATCATTGATATATACAGAGAAAAGAGTCGGCCCGAGAATTGAACCCTGTGGCACCCCCATAGAGACTGCCAGAGGACCGGACAGCATGCCCTCCGATTTGACACACTGAACTCTGTCTGCAAAGTAGTTGGTGAACCAGGCAAGGCAGTCATCAGAAAAACCGAGGCTACTGAGTCTGCCGATAAGAATATGGTGATTGACAGAGTCGAAAGCCTTGGCAAGGTCGATGAAGACGGCTGCACAGTACTTTCTTTTATCGATGGCGGTTATGATATCGTTTAGTACCTTGAGCGTGGCTGAGGTGCACCCGTCACCGGCTCGGAAACCAGATTGCACAGCGGAGAAGGTAAGGTGGGATTCGAGATGGTCAGTGACCTGTTTGTTGACTTGGCTTTCGAAGACCTTAGATAGGCAGGGCAGGATGGATATAGCTCTGTAACGACTGCAGCAGCTTTCCAATCCTTGGGGATCTCAGACGATATGAAAGAGAGGTTGAACAGGCTGGAAATAGGGGTTGCGACAATGGCGGCGGATAGTTTCAGAAATAGAGGGTCCAGATTGTCAAGCTCAGCTGATTTGTACGGGTCCAGGTTTTCCAGCTCTTTCAGAACATCTGCTATCTGGATTTGGGTAAAGGAGAACCTGGAGAGGCTTGGGCGAGTAGCTGCGGGGGGGGGGCGGAGATGTTGGCAGAGGTTGGAGTAGCCAGGCGGAAGGCATGGCAAGCCGTTGAGAAATGCTTGTTGAAGTTTTCAATAATCATGGATTTATCAGTGGTGACCATGTTACCTAGCCTCAGTGCAGTGGGCAGCTGGGAGGAGGTGCTCTTGTTCTCCGTGGAGTTCACAGTGTCCCAGAACTTGTTGGAGTTGGAGCTACAGGATGCAAATTTCTGCCTGAAGAAGCTGGCCTTGGCTTTCCTGACTGACTGCGTGTATTGGTTCCTGATTTCCCTGAACAGTTGCATATCGCGGGGACTATTCGATGCTATTGCAGTCCGCCACAGGATGTTTTTGTGCTGGTCGAGGGCAGTCAGGTCTGGAGTGAACCAAGGGCTATATCTGTTCTTAGTTCTGCATTTTTTGAACGGAGCATGCTTATCTAAAATGGTGAGGAAGTTACTTTTAAAGAATGACCAGGCATCCTGAACTGACGGGATGAGGTCAATGTCCTTCCAGGATACCCGGGCAGGTCGATTAGAAAGGCCTGCTCACAGAAGTGTTTTAGGGAGCGTTTGACAGTGATGAGGGGTGGTCGTTTGACTGCGGCTCCGTAGCGGATACAGGCAATGAGGCAGTGATCGCTGAGATCCTGGTTGAAGACAGCGGAGGTGTATTTGGAGGGCCAGTTGGTCAGGATGACGTCTATGAGGGTGCCCTTGTTTACAGATTTAGGGTTGTACCTGGTGGGTTACTTGATGATTTGTGTGAGATTGAGGGCATCTAGTTTAGATTGTAGGACTGCCGGGGTGTTAAGCATATCCCAGTTTAGGTCACCTAACAGAACAAACTCTGAAGCTAAATGGGGGGCGATCAATTCACAAATGGTGTCCAGGGCACAGCTGGGAGCTGAGGGGGGTCCGTAGCAGGTGGCAACAGTGAGAGACTTATTTCTGGAGAGAGTCATTTTTTAAATTAGTAGTTCGAACTGTTTGGGTATGGACCTAGAAAGTATGACATTACTTTGCAGGCTATCTCTGCAGTTGACTGCAACTCCTCCCCCTTTGGCAGTTCTATCTTGACGGAAAATGTTATAGTTGGGTATGGAAATCTCCGAATTATTGGTGGCCTTCCTGAGCCAGGATTCAGACACGGCAAGGACATCAGGGTTAGCAGAATGTAAAGTAAAACAAACTTAGGGAGGAGGCTTCTGATGTTGACATGCATGAAACCAAGGCTTTTTTGATCACAGAAGTCAACAAATGAGGGTGCCTGGGGACATGCAGGGCCTGGGTTTACCTCCACATCACCCGCGGAACAGAGGAGGAGTAGTATGAGGGTGCGGCTAAAGGCTATCAAAACTGGTCGCCTAGAGCATTGGGGACAGAGAATAAAAGGAGCAGATTTCTGGGCATGGTAGAATATATTCAGGGCATAATGCGCAGACAGGGGTATGGTGGGGTGCGGGTACAGCGGAGGTAAGCCCAGGCACTGGGTGATGATAAGAGAGGTTGTATCTCTGGACATGCTGGTTGTAATGGGTGAGGTCACCGCGTGTGTGCCAGCTGGGACAAAGGAGGTATCAGGGGTATGAAGAGTGGAACTAGAGGCTCCATTGGAAACTAAAACAATGATAGCTAACCCGAACAACAGTATACAAGGCATATTGACATTTGAGAGAGACATACAGCGAGGCATACAGTAATCACAGGTGTTGAATTGGGAGAGCTAGCTAAAACAGTACATGAGACAACAACAGCTAATCAGCTAGCACAACAACAGCAGGTAAAATGGCATTGACTAGGCAGAGAGGGTCGGATTAACTACACACAGATCCTGAGTGCGGCTGGGGCCGACAGATAAAACATAAACAAGCAGAATGGAGTAGCGTGATTAATGGACAGTCCAGCATGCATCAGCTATGTAGCCAAGTGATCAGTGTCCAGGGGGCAGCGGTGGATGGGACAGGGAAGCTAGACTGGCGAGTATTATCCAGGTTAAAAAAACTGGCTGGCTGTGCAGAAGGTAAAAGCCGCTAGCAGTGGCTAACAATGACTAAATAGCTTGTAGCTAGTTAGCTGGTTAGCTAATGGAGGTTCTTGAATGTATTCTAAAAATGAATAATAATAGCGATTCCGTATCACACTGGGTGAGGCAGGTTACCGGAAGGTATAATCGAATTAAAAATCGAAAAAGGATTGAAAGTAAATATGGGTCCAGTGAGTGGTTGGGCTGGCTGGGGACGCGGCGATTCAGACAGTTAGCAGGCCTGTGCTAACAAGCTAGCAGTTAGCAGGCCGAATTAGCAAGCAAGCAGTTAGCAAGGGCTAGAAAGTTAGCCTTTGGGGGACGTCGTGATGGGGTTAGGTCTGTTTATGCCTCTTCATGCGGTGACATCGATAGACCGGTCGTGGGTCCGGATATTGTAGCCCAGGAGTATGCTTCGGTGGTAGCACAGGAGCTCTGGCCGGGCTAGCTTCAAGCTAAGTGGATGGAAACGCTAGCCAGGAGTAATTATCCGGGGTTGCGGTTAGCTAGTTGTGAAGATCCAGATGAAAATGTTCTTTTTGCGGTGGGAATCCGGGGATAAAAATAATAGGTCCGTTATGCACTGGTTACCAGTAGTACAGTAGTACTACCAGGACCCATAGGGTAGTGTACTCATGTTGACCAGGACCCATAGGGTAGTGTACTACTGTTGACCCGGACCCATAGGGTAGTGTACTACTGTTGACCAGGACCCATAGGGTAGTGTACTACTGTTGACCAGGACCCATAGGTTAGTGTACTACTGTTGACCAGGACCCATAGCTAGGACCCATAGTGTAGTGACCTACTGTTGACCAGGACACATAGGGTTGTGTACTACTGTTGACCAGGACCCATAGGGTAGTGTTCTACTGTTGAGCAGGACCCATAGATAGGACCCATAGGGTAGTGAACTACTGTTGACCAGGACCAATAGGTTAGATGGTTTGCTGACTGATCGCTGGTAGTTAGCTGGCTAGCTTCAGTTGAGGGGTTCCGGATCCGAAGTAAATATAAATACTTTAGAAAAAAAGCAGACCCACGCTACATTGGGTGAGGCGGGTTGCAGGAGAGTATTTAGATGTTGAGGTTTAGCAAAATGTTTTAAAAGATATGTGAAGAAATTATTATGAAAAAAACTATATATACAAGGGACACGACACGACAAGACGTCTGACTGCTACGCCATTAACAGAGTGAATGGTAGCATCATGGAACAGAGTGATTGGTAGCAGTTTGGAACAGAGTGGATGGTAGCAGCTCTTAACATAGTTGATGGTAGCAGATTGGAACAGAGTGGATGGTAGCAGCTCTTAACAGAGTGGATGGTAGCAGATTGGAACAGAGTGGATGGTAGCAGTTTGGAACAGAATGGATGGTAGCAGCTCTTAACAGAGTGGATGGTAGCAGCTCTTAACAGAGTGGATGGTAGCAGCTCTTAACAGAGTGGATGGTAGCAGATTGGAACAGAATGGATGGTAGCAGCTCTTAACAGAGTGGATGGTAGCAGCTCTTAACAGAGTGGATGGTAGCAGATTGGAACAGAGTGGATGGTAGCAGTTTGGAACAGAATGGATGGTAGCAGCTCTTAACAGAGTGGATGGTAGCAGATTGGAACAGAGTGGATGGTAACAGCTCTTAACAGAGTGGATGGTAGCAGATTGGAACAGAGTGGATGGTAGCAGGTCTTAACAGAGTGGATGGTAGCAGCTCTTAACAGAGTGGATGGTAGCAGATTGGAACAGAGTGGATGGTAGCATTTTGGAACAGAGTGGATGGTAGCAGCTCTTAACAGAGTGGATGGTAGCAGCTCTTAACAGAGTGGATGGTATCAGATTGGAACAGAGTGGATGGTAGCAGATTGGAACAGAGTGGATGGTAGCAGCTCTTAACAGAGTGGATGGTAGCAGATTGGAACAGAGTGGATGGTAGCAGCTCTTAACAGAGTGGTTGGTTGCAGCTCTAAACAGAGTGGATGGTAGCAGCTCTAAACAGAGTGGATGGTAGCAGATTGGAACAGAGTGGATGGTAGCAGATTGGAACAGATCGGATGGTAGCAGATGGAACAGAGTGGATGGTAGCAGTTCTTAACAGAGTGGATGGTAGCAGCTCTTAACAGAGTGGATGGTAGCAGATTGGAACAGAGTGGATGGTAGCAGATTGGAACAGAGTGGATGGTAGCAGCTCTTAACAGAGTGGATGGTTGCAGCTCTAAACAGAGTGGATGGTAGCAGATTGGAACAGAGTGGATGGTAGCAGATTGGAACAGATCGGATGGTAGCAGATGGAACAGAGTGGATGGTAGCAGTTCTTAACAGAGTGGATGGTAGCAGCTCTTAACAGAGTGGATGGTAGCAGATTGGAACAGAGTGGATGGTAGCATTTTGGAACATCGTGGATGGTAGCAGCTCTTAACAGAGTGGATGGTAGCAGATTGGAACAGAATGGATGGTAGCAGCTCTTAACAGAGTGGATGGTAGCAGCTCTTAACAGAGTGGATGGTAGCAGATTGGAACAGAGTGGATGGTAGCAGTTTGGAACAGAATGGATGGTAGCAGCTCTTAACAGAGTGGATGGTAGCAGATTGGAACAGAGTGGATGGTAACAGCTCTTAACAGAGTGGATGGTAGCAGATTGGAACAGAGTGGATGGTAGCAGGTCTTAACAGAGTGGATGGTAGCAGCTCTTAACAGAGTGAATGGTAGCAGATTGGAACAGAGTGGATGGTAGCATTTTGGAACATAGTGGATGGTAGCAGCTCTTAACAGAGTGGATGGTAGCAGCTCTTAAAAGAGTGGATGGTAGCAGATTGGAACAGAGTGGATGGTAGCAGCTCTTAACAGAGTGGATGGTAGCAGATTGGAACAGAGTGGATGGTAGCAGTTTGGAACAGAATGGATGGTAGCAGCTCTTAACAGAGTGGATGGTAGCAGATTGGAACAGAGTGGATGGTAACAGCTCTTAACAGAGTGGATGGTAGCAGATTGGAACAGAGTGGATGGTAGCAGGTCTTAACAGAGTGGATGGTAGCAGCTCTTAACAGAGTGAATGGTAGCAGATTGGAACAGAGTGGATGGTAGCATTTTGGAACATAGTGGATGGTAGCAGCTCTTAACAGAGTGGATGGTAGCAGCTCTTAAAAGAGTGGATGGTAGCAGATTGGAACAGAGTGGATGGTAGCAGATTGGAACAGAGTGGATGGTAGCAGCTCTTAACAGAGTGGATGGTAGCAGATTGGAACAGAGTGGATGGTAGCAGCTCTTAACAGAGTGGATGGTTGCAGCTCTAAACAGAGTGGATGGTAGCAGCTCTAAACAGAGTGGATGGTAGCAGATTAGAACAGAGTGGATGGTAGCAGATTGGAACAGATCGGATGGTAGCAGATGGAACAGAGTGGATGGTAGCAGTTCTTAACAGAGTGGATGGTAGCAGCTCTTAACAGAGTGGATGGTAGCAGATTGGAACAGAGTGGATGGTAGCAGATTGGAACAGAGTGGATGGTAGCAGCTCTTAACAGAGTGGATGGTTGCAGCTCTAAACAGAGTGGATGGTAGCAGATTGGAACAGAGTGGATGGTAGCAGATTGGAACAGATCGGATGGTAGCAGATGGAACAGAGTGGATGGTAGCAGTTCTTAACAGAGTGGATGGTAGCAGCTCTTAACAGAGTGGATGGTAGCAGATTGGAACAGAGTGGATGGTAGCATTTTGGAACATCGTGGATGGTAGCAGCTCTTAACAGAGTGGATGGTAGCAGCTCTAAACAGAGTGGATTGTAGCAGCTCTTAACAGAGTGGATGGTAGCAGCTCTTAACAGAGTGGATGGTAGCAGATTGGAACAGAGTGGATGGTAGCATTTTGGAACAGAGTGGATGGTAGCAGATTGGAACAGAGTGGATGGTAGCAGATTGGAACAGAGTGGATGGTAGCAGCTCTTAACAGAGTGGATGGTAGCAGCTCTTAACAGAGTTGATGGTAGCAGCTCTTAACAGAGTGGATGGTAGCAGTTTGGAACAGAGTCGATGGTAGCAGATTGGAACAGAGTAGATGGTAGCAGCTCTTAACAGAGTGGGATGGTAGCAGCTCTTAATTAACAGAGTGGATGGTAGCAGATTGGAACAGAGTGGATGGTAGCATCTTGGAACAGAGTGCTGAGAGGAGAGGAGGCCATGGCAAGGCGTATTAGGGTAGCAGCTTGGAACAGGAAGGATGGTAGCAATGCATATCAGGGTAGCTGGCAGTAATTGATTGTTTGGCTAATAAGTAATGATGAGGTCGGGGATTTTGGGAATAGAATTCTAATGACTCTGTCAGGACTCTGATGAGAGAGTAACCTCTGGGAGCCCCACAAAAATCTGGATCTGATAAATTCATATGCCACCGAGCCCAGATGTGAATTCAACGTCTATTCCAAGGTGCTTCAACATAATTGCATTGATGTTGAAAAAACACTGATTGAATTCATGTGTGTGCCCAGTGGGACTATACTGCGCTACACAGCACCGGAGCTACCTAAACTCTACCTAACTACCTATACTCTAACTAAACAACATATATACTTCCTTAAACTACCTACTCTACCTAATCTACCTATACTATACCTATACTCTAACTAAACGTCCTATACTCTACCTAAACTATGTACAGTGGGGCAAAAACATATTTAGTCAGCCACCAATTGTGCAAGTTCTCATTTTCAATGACGGCCTAGGAACGGTGGGTTAACTGCCTGTTCAGGGGCAGAACGACAGACTTGCCAGCTTGGGAGTTTTGAACTTACCACCTTCCGGTTGCTAGTCCACCACTCTAACCACTAGGCTACCCTGCCACTCCAGATGAGAGGCCTGTAATTTTCATCAAAGGTACACTTCAACTATGACAGACAAAATTAGGAAAAAAAATCCAGTAAATCACATTGTAGGGTTTTTAATGAATTTATTTGCAAATTATGGTGGAAAATAGGTATTTGGTCACCTACAAACAATCAAGATTGTAACTTCTTCTTTAAGAGGCTCCTCTGTCCTCCACTCGTTACCTGTATTAATGGCACCTGTTTGAACTTGTTATCAGTATAAAAGACACCTGTCCACAACCTCAAACAGTCACACTCCAAACTCCACTATGGCCAAGAACAAAGAGCTGTCAAAGGACACCAGAAACAAAATTGTAGACCTGCACCAGGCTGGGAAGACTGAATCTGCAATAGGTAAGCAGCTTGGTTTGGAGAAATCCACTTTGGGAGCAATTATTAGGAAATGGAAGACATACAAGACCATTGATAATCTCCCTCGATCTGGGGCTCCACACAAGATCTCACCCCGTGGGGTTAAAATGATCGCAAGAACAGTGAGAAAAAATCCCAGAACCACACGGGGGGACCTAGTGTAGGTAGTTAATGTATAGGTAGTTTCAGGTAGATTATACAGTAGGTAGATGATGTTGAGTATACGTAGTTTTGGTAGAGTATAGGTTGTTTAGGTATTTTAGTATTACCTATACTCTACCTAAACTACCCAAAGTACCTATACACTGCCTAAATGACTTATACTCTACCTATACTACCTATACTCTACCTAAACTCTATCTAAACTACCTAACTACTTATATTTCAGTATTCTACCGGTGTTCCATGTCAGACAGTGACACCAGATGAAGGGTTAAACCAACTACACACACACAGTTCCTTCTGCCTCTAGACAATGTAGTGAAGGGTTAAACCAACAGGACCAGACATCATTCTGCCTCTAGACGATGTAGTGAAGGGTTAAACCAACAGAACCAGACATCATTCTGCCTCTAGACGACATGGTGAAGGGTTAAACCAACAGGACCAGACATCATTCTGCCTCTAGACGACATGGTGAAGGGTTAAACCAACAGGACCAGATATCATTCTGCCTCTAGACGATGTAGTGAAGGGTTAAACCAACAGAACCAGACATCATTCTGCCTCTAGACGACATGGTGAAGGGTTAAACCAACAGGACCAGACATCATTCTGCCTCTAGACGATGTAGTGAAGGGTTAAACCAACAGGACCAGACATCATTCTGCCTCTAGACGATGTAGTGAAGGGTTAAACCAACAGAACCAGACATCATTCTGCCTCTAGACGACATGGTGAAGGGTTAAACCAACAGGACCAGACATCATTCTGCCTCTAGACGACATGGTGAAGGGTTAAACCAACAGGACCAGACATCATTCTGCCTCTAGACGATGTAGTGAAGGGTTAAACCAACAGAACCAGACATCATTCTGCCTCTAGACGACATGGTGAAGGGTTAAACCAACAGGACCAGACATCATTCTGCCTCTAGACGATGTAGTGAAGGGTTAAACCAACAGAACCAGACATCAATCATGTGTTCCTCATGGGACTCAATATTCTAGTCAGGATCCCCTCATCACCACCAGTTGTTGGAGATGATTTTGTTGGTTATCGTTTGTTTCTGGTTGTGGTTTTTGTTCTGTCTCCCCAATATCCATTAATCTGCCGTTAGCTGAGCTGCTGTTCATTAGTTTGTTTCAACAGCAGCTGTTGTGTTGTTGCTGAGGTGTAGCGAGGCTGATCAGCTGTGTGTGTGTGTGTGTGTGTGTGATCCTCTTCAGTAGAACCAGAGGCTGTTTCACTGAACAACCAAGGTTGTCTCAGGGCTCGCATCAATAACTGTGTGTGGCCACATCGACAAGGCACCCAGATGCTCTCACCTACAGCTGTATATTTACAAGTGTTGTTTCAGATGACAATTAGCAGCAGCCTCCCCTCCGCTCCTCAGGGCGATGGTGATGTGATGTTGCAGACATACAGTCTGGATTAAACAGCAGTTCCGTCTACCTCCCAAATGGAATCCTATACCAGCTATGTATGATTCCCACTCTGGGGTGTGGAGTGTTTGTACGGGACGGGGTGGAGCCCATTGTAGTTCGTTTTCATTTCAATGGATGACCAACCGACTGATAAATCCTTCCACGGTTCTGATGGCTCCACGCTCAGGGTCTTTGAAGATGTGAAGTGTTGTCGGTAGCCGAGAGAAGAGGAGGATGCCAGGGCCTCCAGTCTACTCTTCTCCTTTCCTCCTCCTGGGTGACAGGAAGAGAGACGGAATATACCACATATACCACCACATAGACTCCTCATACAAGCTAGGAGAGGGGCTGTGTGTGTGTGTGTGTGTCAAATAAATCAAATCACATTTTAATTGTCACATGTTTGTTAAAAAACAGCTGTAGACTAACAGTGAAATGTGTACTTAAGGTTCCTTAACAACACAGAGACTGAATAGAAAATTACAACACAATGAGTACTGATAACTTGATTGTAAACACATGATACCAGGTAATAACGTGGCTATTAACACAGGGTACCAGGTAATAACTTGGCTATTAACACGGGGTACCAGGTAATAACGTGGCTATTAACACAGGGTACCAGGTAATAACTTGGCTATTAACACGGGGTACCAGGTAATAACTTGGCTATTAACACGGGGTACCAGGTAATGACATGGCTATTAACACGGGGTAGCAGGTAATACCTTGGCTATTAACACGGGGTACCAGGTAATAACTTGGCTATTAACACAGGGTACCAGGTAATAACTTGGCTATTAACACGGGGTACCAGGTAATGACATGGCTATTAACACAGGGTACCAGGTAATAACTTGGCTATTAACACAGGGTACCAGGTAATAACTTGGCTATTAACACGGGGTACCAGGTAATGACATGGCTATTAACACAGGGTACCAGGTAATAACTTGGCTATTAACACAGGGTACCAGGTAATAACTTGGCTATTAACACGGCGTACCAGGTAATAACTTGGCTATTAACACGGGGTACCAGGTCATAACATGGCTATTAACACGGGGTGCCAGGTAATAACTTGGCTATTAACACGGGGTACCAGGTCATGACATGGCTATTAACACGGGGTAGCAGGTAATACCTTGGCTATTAACACAGGGTAGCAGGTAATACCGTGGCTTGGCTAAAAACACATGATACCAGGTAATAACTTGGCTATTAACACAGGGTACCAGGTAATAACTTGGCTATTAACACGGGGTACCAGGTAATAACATGGCTATTAACACGGGGTACCAGGTAATAACGTGGCTATTAACACAGGGTACCAGGTAATAACTTGGCTATTAACACAGGGTACCAGGTAATAACTTGGCTATTAACACGGGGTACCAGGTAATAACATGGCTATTAACACAGGGTACCAGGTAATGACATGGCTATTAACACAGGGTACCAGGTAATAACTTGGCTATTAACACAGGGTACCAGGTAATAACTTGGCTATTAACACGGGGTACCAGGTAATGACATGGCTATTAACACAGGGTACCAGGTAATAACTTGGCTATTAACACAGGGTACCAGGTAATAACTTGGCTATTAACACGGCGTACCAGGTAATAACTTGGCTATTAACACGGGGTACCAGGTCATAACATGGCTATTAACACGGGGTGCCAGGTAATAACTTGGCTATTAACACGGGGTACCAGGTCATGACATGGCTATTAACACGGGGTAGCAGGTAATACCTTGGCTATTAACACAGGGTAGCAGGTAATACCGTGGCTTGGCTAAAAACACATGATACCAGGTAATAACTTGGCTATTAACACAGGGTACCAGGTAATAACTTGGCTATTAACACGGGGTACCAGGTAATAACATGGCTATTAACACGGGGTAGCAGGTAATAACGTGGCTATTAACACAGGGTACCAGGTAATAACTTGGCTATTAACACAGGGTACCAGGTAATAACTTGGCTATTAACACGGGGTACCAGGTAATAACATGGCTATTAACACAGGGTACCAGGTAATAACATGGCTATTAACACAGGGTAGCAGGTACTAACTTGGCTATTTATTTTATTTACCTTTATTTAACTAGGCAAGTCAGCTAAGAACAAATTATTATTTTCAATGACGGCCTAGGAACAGTGGGTTAACTGCCTGTTCAGAGGCAGAACGACAGATTTGTACCTTGTCAGCTCTGGGGTTTGAACTTGCGACCTTCCGGTTACTAGTCCAACGCTCTAACCACTAGGCTACCCTGCCGCTATTAACACGGGGTAGCAGGTAATAACTTGGCTATTAACACAGGGTACCAGGTAATAACTTGGCTATTAACACGGGGTACCAGGTCATAACATGGCTATTAACACGGGGTACCAGGTCATAACTTGGCTATTAACACAGGGTACCAGGTACTAACTTGGCTATTAACACGGGGTACCAGGTAATAACTTGGCTATTAACACGGGGTACCAGGTAATAACTTGGCTATTAACACAGGGTACCAGGTAATAACTTGGCTATTAACACGGGGTACCAGGTAATAACATGGCTATTAACACGGGGTACCAGGTAATAACATGGCTATTAACACAGGGTAGCAGGTAATAACTTGGCTATTTATTTTATTTACCTTTATTTAACTAGGCAAGTCAGCTAAGAACAAATTCTTATTTTCAATGACGGCCTAGGAACAGTGGGTTAACTGCCTGTTCAGAGGCAGAACGACAGATTTGTACCTTGTCAGCTCTGGGGTTTGAACTTGCGACCTTCCGGTTACTAGTCCAACGCTCTAACCACTAGGCTACCCTGCCGCTATTAACACGGGGTAGCAGGTAATAACTTGGCTATTAACACGGGGTAGCCGGTAATAACTTGGCTATTAACACAGGGTAGCAGGTAATAACTTGGCTATTAACAAGGAGGTAGCCGGTAATAACTTGGCTATTAACACGTGATACCAGGTAATAACTTGGCTATTAACACGGGGTAGCAGGTAATAATGTGGCGTGGCTATTAACACAGGGTACCAGGTAATAACATGGCTATTAACACGGTGTACCAGGTAATACCTTGGCTATTAACACAGGGTAGCAGGTAATAACTTGGCTATTAACACGGGGTACCAGGTAATAACTTGGCTATTAACACGGGGTACCAGGTAATAACTTGACTATTAACACGGGGTACCAGGTAATGACATGGCTATTAACACGGGGTACCAGGTAATAACTTGACTATTAACACGGGGTCCCAGGTAATAACTTGGCTATTAACACGGGGTCCCAGGTAATAACTTGGCTATTAACATGGGGTGCCAGGTAATAACATGGCTATTAACACAGGGTAGCAGGTAATAATGTGGCTATTAACACGGTGTACCAGGTAATACCTTGGCTATTAACACAGGGTAGCAGGTAATAACTTGGCTATTAACACAGGGTACCAGGTAATAATTTGGCTATTAACAAGGAGGTAGCCGGTAATAACTTGGCTATTAACACGTGATACCAGGTAATAACTTGGCTATTAACACGGGGTAGCAGGTAATAATGTGGCGTGGCTATTAACACAGGGTACCAGGTAATAACATGGCTATTAACACGGTGTACCAGGTAATACCTTGGCTATTAACACAGGGTAGCAGGTAATAACTTGGCTATTAACACAGGGTACCAGGTAATAACTTGGCTATTAACACGGGGTACCAGGTAATAACTTGGCTATTAACACGGGGTACCAGGTAATAACTTGATTATTAACACGGGGTACCAGGTAATGACATGGCTATTAACACGGGGTACCAGGTAATAACTTGACTATTAACACGGGGTCCCAGGTAATAACTTGGCTATTAACACGGGGTCCCAGGTAATAACTTGGCTATTAACATGGGGTGCCAGGTAATAACATGGCTATTAACACAGGGTAGCAGGTAATAACGTGGCTATTAACACAGGGTACCAGGTAATAACTTGGCTATTAACACGGGGTACCAGCTAATGACATGGCTATTAACACAGAGTACCAGGTAATAACGTGGCTATTAACACAGGGTACCAGGTAATAACTTGGCTATTAACACGGGGTACCAGGTAATAACTTGGCTATTGACATGGGGTACCAGGTCATAACATGGCTATTAACACGGGGTACCAGGTAATAACTTGGCTATTAACACGGGGTACAGGTAATACCTTGGCTATTAACACAGGGTAGCAGGTAATACCGTGGCTTGGCTATTAACACAGGGTACCAGGTAATAACTTGGCTATTAACACAGGGTACCAGGTAATAACTTGGCTATGAACACGGGGTACCAGGTAATAACATGGCTATTAACACAGGGTACCAGGTAATAACATGGCTATTAACACAGGGTAGCAGGTAATAACTTGGCTATTTATTTTATTTACCTTTATTTAACTAGGCAAGTCAGCTAAGAACAAATTCTTATTTTCAATGACGGCCTAGGAACAGTGGGTTAACTGACTGTTCAGAGGCAGAACGACAGATTTGTACCTTGTCAGCTCTGGGGTTTGAACTTGCGACCTTCCGGTTACTAGTCCAACGCTCTAACCACTAGGCTACCCTGCCGCTATTAACACAGGGTAGCAGGTAATAACTTGGCTATTAACACGGAGTAGCAGGTAATAACTTGGCTATTAACACGTGATACCAGGTAATAACTTGGCTATTAACACGGGGTAGCAGGTAATAATGTGGCGTGGCTATTAACACAGGGTACCAGGTAATAACATGGCTATTAACACGGTGTACCAGGTAATACCTTGGCTATTAACACAGGGTAGCAGGTAATAACTTGTCTATTAACACAGGGTACCAGGTAATAACTTGGCTATTAACACAGGGTACCAGGTAATAACTTGGCTATTAACACGGGGTACCAGGTAATAACTTGGCTATTAACACGGGGTACCATGTAATAACTTGACTATTAACACGGGGTACCAGGTAATGACATGGCTATTAACACGGGGTACCAGGTAATAACTTGACTATTAACACGGGGTCCCAGGTAATAACTTGGCTATTAACACGGGGTCCCAGGTAATAACTTGGCTATTAACATGGGGTGCCAGGTAATAACATGGCTATTAACACAGGGTAGCAGGTAATAACGTGGCTATTAACACGGTGTACCAGGTAATACCTTGGCTATTAACACAGGGTAGCAGGTAATAACTTGGCTATTAACACAGGGTACCAGGTAATAATTTGGCTATTAACAAGGAGGTAGCCGGTAATAACTTGGCTATTAACACGTGATACCAGGTAATAACTTGGCTATTAACACGGGGTAGCAGGTAATAATGTGGCGTGGCTATTAACACAGGGTACCAGGTAATAACATGGCTATTAACACGGTGTACCAGGTAATACCTTGGCTATTAACACAGGGTAGCAGGTAATAACTTGGCTATTAACACAGGGTACCAGGTAATAACTTGGCTATTAACACGGGGTACCAGGTAATAACTTGGCTATTAACACGGGGTACCAGGTAATAACTTGACTATTAACACGGGGTACCAGGTAATGACATGGCTATTAACACGGGGTACCAGGTAATAACTTGACTATTAACACGGGGTCCCAGGTAATAACTTGGCTATTAACACGGGGTCCCAGGTAATAACTTGGCTATTAACATGGGGTGCCAGGTAATAACATGGCTATTAACACAGGGTAGCAGGTAATAACGCGGCTATTAACACAGGGTACCAGGTAATAACTTGGCTATTAACACAGGGTACCAGGTAATAACTTGGCTATTAACACAGGGTACCAGGTAATAACATGGCTATTAACACGGGGTAGCAGATAATAACGTGGCTATTAACATGGGGATTAGGGCCTGGTCTTGAATGAGCACTACGTCCAGAGCTGCTGACTAGAAATCTGCATCCAAATGAAGGTTAGTGATCACTGTGCTGATGTCCACAAGATATTTTCGGTCATTGGAAATAACGGCAGAAATATTATGAAAACAAAGTTAAAAAACAAACACAAAATGGCAGGATTGGTCAGGAGCCCGTAAGACGGCAGCTGTGTGCGGCATCCTGAGGTTCGAGGCCACCCGGCATACTGATGGTCAACAGAAACAGTTCTGTAGCCACCCAGCATACTGATGGTCAACTTAAACAGTTCTATAGCCACCCAGCATACTGATGGTCAACATAAACAGTTCTGTAGCCACCCGGCATACTGATGGTCAACTTAAACAGTTCTATAGCCACCCAGCATACTGATGGTCAACATAAACAGTTCTGTAGCCACCCGGCATACTGATGGTCAACAGAAACAGTTCTGTAGCCACCCGGCATACTGATGGTCAACAGAAACAGTTCTGTAGCCACCCGACATACTGATGGTCAACAGAAACAGTTCTGTAGCCACCCGGCATACTGATGGTCAACAGAAACAGTTCTGTAGCCACCCAGCATACTGATGGTCAACTTAAACAGTTCTATAGCCACCCAGCATACTGATGGTCAACATAAACAGTTCTGTAGCCACCCGGCATACTGATGGTCAACAGAAACAGTTCTGTAGCCACCCGGCATACTGATGGTCAACAGAAACAGTTCTGTAGCCACCCGGCATACTGATGGTCAACAGAAACAGTTCTGTAGCCACCCGGCATACTGATGGTCAACAGAAACAGTTCTGTAGCCACCCGGCATACTGATGGTCAACAGAAACAGTTCTGTAGCCACCCGGCATACTGATGGTCAACAGAAACAGTTCTGTAGCCACCCAGCATACTGATGGTCAACTTAAACAGTTCTATAGCCACCCAGCATACTGATGGTCAACATAAACAGTTCTGTGGCCACCCGGCATACTGATGGTCAACAGAAACAGTTCTGTAGCCACCCGGCATACTGATGGTCAACAGAAACAGTTCTGTGGCCACCCAGCATACTGATGGTCAACAGAAACAGTTCTGTGGCCACGCGGCATACTGATGGTCAACAGAAACAGTTCTGTAGCCACCCAGCATACTGATGGTCAACTTAAACAGTTCTGTGGCCACCCAGCATACTGATGGTCAACTTAAACAGTTCTGTGGCCACCCAGCATACTGATGGTCAACTTAAACAGTTCTGTGGCCACCCAGCATACTGATGGTCAACTTAAACAGTTCTGTGGCCACCCAGCATACTGATGGTCAACATAAACAGTTCTGTGGCCACCCAGCATACTGATGGTCGACTTAAACAGTTCTGTGGCCACCCAGCATACTGATGGTCAACTTAAACAGTTCTGTGGCCACCCAGCATACTGATGGTCAACATAAACAGTTCTGTGGCCACCCAGCATACTGATGGTCAACATAAACAGTTCTGTGGCCACCCAGCATACTGATGGTCAACTTAAACAGTTCTGTGGCCACCCAGCATACTGATGGTCAACAGAAACAGTTCTATAGCCACCCAGCATACTGATGGTCAACATAAACAGTTCTGTGGCCACCCAGCATACTGATGGTCAACAGAAACAGTTCTATAGCCACCCAGCATACTGATGGTCAACAGAAACAGTTCTGTGGCTATGTAGCTATCTCTGGGGAGGGGGGGGGCTGTTTGACTATCTATAGGTGAGTGGCTGTGTGGCTATCCCTGGGGTGGGGCTATGTAGCTATCTCTGGGGGGGGGGGGCTGTGTATCTACAGTAAGTGTCTCTGGTGGTAGGGGCTGTGTGGCTATCTCTGGGGGGTTTGGCTGTGTGGATATCCTGTGGGGGTTGGCTGTTTGGATATCCTGTGGGGTTTGGCTCTCTGGCCATCTCTGGGGGGTTTCTGTGTGTCGAAGTATCTCTGGGGGGGGCTGTGTGTGTGTGTATATCTAATTTTCCCCTGTGTGTGTGTGTGTGTGTAGGGGTACATCTATGTATCTGTTAAGGTTTTCTTCCGGTGAAAGAGAGGAGGTTATTATTCAACATCTTTAATAAAGATGATAACGAACAATACAAACCAATAAACATAACGTGGAAAACCAAAACAGCCCTATCTGGTGCAAACAAACACAGAGACAGGAACAATCACCCACGGAAACACTCAGAGAATATGGCTGCCTAAATATGGTTCCCAATCAGAGACAACAATAAACACCTGCCTCTGATTGAAAACCAATCTAGGCAACCATAGACTTTTCTAGACAACTATACTACACCACAATCCCATTACCTACAAAAAAAACACACCACATAAATAACCCATGTCACACCCTGGCCTGACCAAAAAGAATAAAGAAAAGACAAAATACTAAGACCAGGGCGTGACAGTATCTCTATGTGTGGTGAGTGTGTGTGGTGGCTGTGTAATTAAGTATCTGTGTGTGTGTGTGTGTCTAAGAATCTGTGTGCGTGTCTGTATGTTTTCCATGTCTTGCAGGGGCAGTAGAGTCCACAGAGAGGTCAGCAGGGGCAGTAGAGTCCACAGAGAGGTCAGCAGGGGCAGTAGAGTCCACAGAGAGGTCAGCAGGGGCAGTAGTGTCCACAGTGAGAGGTCAGCAGGGGCAGTAGAGTCCACAGTGAGAGATCAGCAGGGGCAGTAGAGTCCACAGAGAGGTCAGCAGGGGCAGTAGAGTCCACAGTGAGAGGTCAACAGGGGCAGTAGAGTCCACAGTGAGAGGTCAACAGGGGCAGTAGTGTCCACATAGAGGTCAGCAGGGGCAGTAGAGTCCACAGTGAGAGGTCAACAGGGGCAGTAGAGTCCACAGTGAGAGGTCAGCAGGGGCAGTAGTGTCCACAGAGAGGTCAGCAGGGGCAGTAGAGTCCACAGTGAGAGGTCAACAGGGGCAGTAGAGTCCACAGTGAGAGGTCAACAGGGGCAGTAGAGTCCACAGAGAGGTCAACAGGGGCAGTAGAGTCCACATTGAGAGGTCAACAGGGGCAGAGAGTCCACAGTGAGAGGTCAGCAGGGGCAGTAGAGTCCACAGAGAGAGGTCAGCAGGGGCAGTGGAGTCCACAGAGAGAGGTCAGCAGGGGCAGTAGAGTCCACAGAGAGAGGTCAGCAAGGGCAGTAGAGTCCACAGAGAGAGGTCAGCAGGGGCAGTAGAGTCCACAGAGTGGTCTGCAGGGGCAGTAGAGTCCACAGAGAGGTCAGCAGGGGCAGTAGTGTCCACAGAGAGATCAGCAACCCTGTTTATAACTACTGACCCTGTATATAGCTACTGACCCTGTATATAGCTACTGACCCTATATATAACTACTGACCCTGTATATAACTACTGACTCTGTTTATAACTACTGACCCTGGAACTGACCCTGTATATAACTACTGACCCTGTATATAACTACTGACCCTGTATATAACTACTGACCCTGTATATAACTACTGCCCCTGTATATAACTACTGCCCCTGGAACTGACCCTGTATATAACTACTGACCCTGTATATAACTACTGACCCTGTATATAACTACTGACCCTGTATATAACTACTGACCCTGTATATAACTACTGACCCTGTATATAACTACTGACCCTGTATATAACTTCTGACCGTGTATATAACTACTGACCCTGTATATTACTACTGACCCTGTATATAACTACTGACCCTGGAACAGGCCCTGTATATAACTACTGACCCTGTATATAACTACTGACCCTGTATATAACTACTGACCCTGTATATAACTACTGACCCTGGAACTGACCCTGTATATAGCTACTGACCCTGTATATAACTACTGACCCTGTATATAACTACTGACCCTGTATATAACTACTGACCCTGTATATAACTACTGACCCTGGAACTGACCCTGTATATAGCTACTGACCATGCATATAACTACTGACCCTGGAACTGACCCTGTATATAACTACTGACCCTGTATATAACTACTGACCCTGTATATAGCTACTGACCCTGTATATAACTACTGACCCTGTATATAGCTACTGACCCCGTATATAACTACTGTCCCTGGAACTGACCCTGTATATAACTACTGACCCTGTATATAACTACTGACCCTGTATATAACTACTGACCCTGTATATAACTACTGACCCTGTATATAACTACTGACCTTGTATATAACTACTGAACCTGTATATAACTACTGACCCTGTATATAACTACTGACCTTGTATATAACTACTGAACCTGTATATAGCTACTGACCCTGGAACTGACCCTGTATATAACTACTGACCCTGGAACTGACCCTGGAACTGACCCTGTATATAACTACTGACCCTGGAACTGACCCTGGAACTGACCCTGTATATAACTACTGACCCTGTATATAACTACTGACCCTGGAACAGGCCCTGTATATAACTACTGACCCTGTATATAACTACTGACCCTGTATATAACTACTGACCCTGTATATAACTACTGACCCTGGAACTGACCCTGTATATAGCTACTGACCATGCATATAACTACTGACCCTGGAACTGACCCTGTATATAACTACTGACCCTGTATATAACTACTGACCCTGTATATAACTACTGACCCTGTATATAACTACTGACCCTGTATATAGCTACTGACCCCGTATATAACTACTGACCCTGTATATAACTACTGACCATGTATATAACTACTGACCTTGTATATAACTACTGAACCTGTATATAGCTACTGACCCTGGAACTGACCCTGTATATAACTACTGACCCTGGAACTGACCCTGGAACTGACCCTGTATATAACTACTGACCATGTATATAAATACTGACCCTGTATATAACTACAGACCCTGTATATAACTACTGACCCTGTATATAGCTACTGACCCTGGAACTGACCCTGTATATAAGTACTGACCCTGTATATAACTACTGACCCTGTATATAACTGCTGACCCTGTACATAACTACTGACCCTGTATATAACTACTGACCCTGTGATTATTGTATTGTTGGGAAAGGGCAAGAACGTCATCACTGCACACTAGTGCACATGCCAATAAAACACTTGAAACATGACACACACACACACACACACACACACACACACACACACACACACACACACACACACACACACACACACACAGTTCATGTCCTCAGTTCACTGGCTATATACAGGGTCCTTCAATGAGTCATTGAGCTGAGCTGTTTACACCCTAACCACAGGAGGTTGGTGCCACCCTAATTGGGGAGGACGGTCTTGTGGTAATGGCAAGAGCAGAATCTGTGGAATGGTATCAAATACATCCGATGTATGGTTTCCATGTGTTTGATACCATTCCATTGACTCCGTTCAATGCATTACACTGAACGGAGTCAGTCCTCCCCTCAGCAGCCTCCACTGACCCTAAGCATCAGTAAATAAGGCTGTGGTGCTCTGTGTACTGCAGCTCTCTGTTATATTCATACCTTCCGGGGCTTGTTACTGTACGCTACAGTAGAACAACATACAGTAAAAAATCCTAATGACAGAGTCCTGCTCTGCTGCAACCTCATTCCCCCTCATCACACTGTCCGCAATGTTATGAAGAAGAGGGTGTCTGGAAACAGGTCCCAGCACCCAGCCTCCACCCACCCAGCCTCCACCACCCACCCACCCAGCCAGTCTCCTCCACCCACCCAGCCTCCACCACCCACCCACCCAGCCAGTCTCCTCCACCCACTCAGCCAGCCAGCCAGCCTCCTCCACCCACCCAGCCTCCACCCACCCAGCCAGCCAGCCAGCCAGCCAGCCTCCTCAACCCACCCAGCCAGCCTCCTCCACCCACCCAGCCTCCACCCACCCAGCCAGCCAGCCAGCCAGCCTCCTCAACCCACCCAGCCAGCCTCCTCCACCCACCCAGCCACCCAGCCTCCTCCACTCACTCAGCCAGCCAGCCTCCTCCACCCACCCAGCCAGCCAGACTCCACCACCCACCCACCAAGCCAGCCTCCTCCACCCGGCCTCCACCACCCAGCCAGTCTCCTCCAACCAGCCAGCTTCCTCCACGCAGCCTCCTCCACCCAGCCAGCCTCCTCCACCCGGCCTCCACCACCCAGCCATTCTCAACCAACCAGCCAGCTTCCTCCACCCAGCCTCCACCACCCAGCCAACCTCCACCCAGCCAGCCTCCACCACCCACCCACCCAGCCAGCCTCCTCCACCCAACCAGCCAGCTTCCTCCACCCAGCCTCCTCCACCAAGCCATCCTCCTCCAACCCAGCCTCCTCCACGCAGCCTCCTCCACCCAGCCAGCCTCCTCCACCCAGCCTCCTCCACCCAGCCATCCTCCTCCAACCCAGCCTCCTCCACGCAGCCTCCACCACCCAGCCAACCTCCATCCACCCAGCCTCCACCACCCACCCACCCAGCCAGCCTCCTCCACCCACCCAGCCAGCCTCCTCCACCCACCCAGCCTCCACCACCCACCCACCCAGCCAGCCTCCTCCACCCACCCAGCCAGCCTCCATCACCCACCCAGCCTCCCACCACCCACCCAACCAACCAACCAGCCTCCTCCACCGACCCACCCAGCCTCCACCACCCAACCTCCTCCACCCACCCAGCCTCCACAACCCACCCACCCAGCCAGCCTCCTCCACCCACCCACCCACCCACCCAGCCAGCCAGCCTCCTCCACCCACCCAGCCTCCATCATCCACCCACCCATCCTCCACCCACCCAGCCAGTCTCCTCCACACACCCAGCCTCCACCACCCACCCACCCTGCCAGCCTCCTCCACCCACCCAGCCAGCCTCCTCCACCCACCCAGCCTCCATCACCCACCCACCCAGCCAGCCTCCTCCACCCACCCAGCCAGTCTCCTCCACACACCCAGCCTCCACCACCCACCCTGCCAGCCTCCTCCACCCACCCAGCAAGCCTCCTACACCCACCCACCCAGCCAGCCAGCCAGCCAAACTCAACCACCCACCCAGCCAGCCTCCTCCACCCACCCAGCCTCCACCACCCACCCACCCAGCCAGCCTCCACCACCCAACCTCCACCACCCACCCACCCAGCCAGTCTCCTTCACCCAACCTCCAAAACCCAACCAGCCTCCACCACCCACCCAGCCTCCACCACCCACCCAGGCTCCACCACCCATCCAGCCAGCCTCGTCCACCCACCAAGTCAGCCTCTTCCACCCAGCCAGCCTAGTCCACCCGGCCTCCACCACCCAGCCAGCCTCCTCCAACCAGCCAGCTTCCTCCACCCAGCCTCCTCCACCCGGCCTCTACCACCCAGCAATTCTCCTCCAAACAGCCAGCTTCCTCCATCCAGCCATCTCCACCCAGTCTCCTCAAAGCAGCCTCCACCACCCAACCAGCCTCCACCACCCAAACACTCTCCACCCACCCACCCAGCCAGCCATCCTCCTCCACCCAGCCAGCCTCCTCCACCCAGCCACCTCCACCCGGCCTCCACCACCCAGCCAGCCTCCTCCAACCAGCCAGCTTCCTCCAGCCAGCCTCCTCCACCCACCCAGCCAGCCTCCTCCACCCACCCAGACAGCCTCCTCCACCAAGCCAGCCTCCTCCACCCACCCAGCCTCCTCCACCACACCAGTCTCCACCCAGCCAGCCTCCTCCACCCAGCCAGCTTCTTCCACCCACCCACCCACCCTCCTCCACCCAGCCAGCCTCCTCCACCCAGCCTCCACCACCCAACAAGCCTCCTCCACCTAGCCAGCTTCTCCCACCCACCCAGCCTCCTCCACCTAGCCAGCCTTGTCCACCCAGCCAGCCTCCTCCACCCAGCCAGCCTCCTCCACCCAGCCTCCACCAGCCAACCAGCTTCCTCCACCCACCCAGCCTTCTCCACCCACCCAGCCTCCTCCACCCAGCCAGCTTCTGCCACCCACCCAGCCTCCTCCACCCAACCAGTCTCCACAAACCCACCCAGCCAGCCTCCTCCACCCAGCCAGCTTCCTCCACCCACCCACCCACCCTCCTCCACCCAGCCATCCTCCTCCACCCAGCCTCCACCACCCAACAAGCCTCCTCCACCCAGCCAGCTTCCTCCACCCACCCAGCCTCCTCCACCCAGCCAGCTTCCTCCACCCAGCTTCCTCCACCCAGCCTCCACCACCCAGCCAGCCAGCCAGCCTCCTCCACCCAGCCAGCCTCCTCCACCCAGCCTCCACCACCCACCCACCCAGCCAGCCTCCTCCACCCACCCAGCCTCCATCACCCACCCACCCACCCAGCCAGCTTCCTCCACCACCCAGCCAGCCTCCTCCACCCAGCCAGCCTCCTCCACCCAGCCTCCACCAGCCAACCAGCTTCCTCCACCCACCCAGCCTTCTCCACCCACCCAGCCTCCTCCACCCAGCCAGCTTCCTCCACCCAGCCAGCCTCCTCCACCCAGCCTCCACCACCCAGCCAGCCTCCTCCTCCACCTAGCCCCTCCACCCAGCCAGCCTCCTCCACCCACCCAGCCTCCTCCACCCAACCAGCCTCCTCCACCCAACCAGTCTCCACCCTGCCCCTCCAACCACCCAGCCTCATCCACCCACCCACCGAGCCTCCTCCACCCAGCCAGCCTCCTCCACCCAGCCATCCCCCTCCACCCAGCCAGTCTCCACCCAGCCAGCCTCCTCCACCCAGCCTCCACCACCCAGTCAGTCTCCACCCAGCCAGCCACCCAGCCTCCTTCACCCAGCCAGCCACCTCCACCCAACCAGCCTCCTCCACCCAGTCAGTCTCCACCCAGCCAGCCACCCAGACTCCTCCACCCAGCCAGCCACCTCCACCCAGCCAGCCTCCAACACCCACCCAGCCAGCCTCCTCCACCCACCCAGCCTCCATCACCCACCCACCCAGCCAGCTTCCTCCACCCACCCAGCCTCCTCCACCCAACCAGCCTCCTCCACCCAACCAGTCTCCACCCAGCCCCCTCCACCCACCCAGCCTCCTCCTCCCAGCCAGCTTCCTCCACCCACCCATCCTCCTCCACCCAGCCAGCTTCCACCACCCAGCCTCCTCCACCCAGCCAGCCTCCTCCACCCAGCCAGCCACCCAGCCTCCTCCACCCAGCCAGCCTCCTCCACCCAGCCTCCACCACCCAGTCAGTCTCCACCCAGCCAGCCACCCAGCCTCCTCCACCCAGCCAGCCAACTCCCATCAGTCAGTCTCCACCCAGCCAGCCACCCAGCCTCCTCCACCCAGCCAGCCACCTCCACCCAACCAGCCTCCACCACCCACCCAGCCAGCCTCCTCCACCCACCCAGCCTCCATCACCCACCCACCCAGCCAGCCTCCTCCACCCACCCAGCCTCCTCCACCCAACCAGTCTCCACCCAGCCCCCTCCACCCACCCAGCCTCCTCCTCCCAGCCAGCTACCTCCACCCACCCATCCTCCTCCACCCAGCCAGCTTCCACCACCCAGCCTCCTCCACCCAGCCAGCCTCCTCCACCCAGCCTCCACCACCCAGCCAGCCAGCCTCCTCCATCCAGCCAGCCTCCTCCACCCAGCCTCCACCACCCAGTCAGTCTCCACCCAGCCAGCCACCCAGCCTCCTCCACCCAGCCAGCCAACTCCCATCAGTCAGTCTCCACCCAGCCAGCCACCCAGCCTCCTCCACCCAGCCAGCCACCTCCACCCAACCAGCCTCCTCCACCCAGCCAGCCACCTCCACCCAACCAGCCTCCTCCACCCAGCCAGTCTCCACCCAGCCAGCGTCCTGCACCCAGCCAGCCCCCTCCACCCAGCCAGTCTCCACCCAGCCAGCCTCCTCCACCGCCCAGCCTCCTCCACCCAACCAGCCTTCTCCACCCAACAAGTCTCCACCCAGCCCCCTCCACCCACCCAGCCTCCTCCACCCAGCCAGCTTCCTCCACCCAGCCAGTCTCCACCCAGCCAGTCTCCTCCACCCACCCAGCTTCCTCCACCCAGCCTCCAATACTATTTACATAGTCTATAGTAGCAGTCCCTAGACTCCACTATGACATAAATTACATAGTCTATAGTAGCAGTCCCTAGACACCACTATGACATCATTTACATGGTCTATAGTGGCAGTCCCTAGACTCCACTATGACATCATTTACATGGTCTATAGTAGCAGTCCCTAGACTCCACTATGACATCATTTACATGGTCTATAGTAGCAGTCCCTAGACTCCACTATGACATAATTTACATGGTCTATAGTAGCAGTCCCTAGACACCACTATGACATAATTTACATGGTCTATAGTGGCAGTCCCTAGACTCCACTATGACATCATTTACACGGTCTATAGTAGCAGTCCCTAGACTCCACTATGACATCATTTACATAGTCTATAGTAGCAGTCCCTAGACTCCACTATGACATCATTTACATGGTCTATAGTGGCAGTCCATAGACTCCACTATGACATAATTTACATGGTCTATAGTAGCAGTCCCTAGACCCCACTATGACATCACTTACATGGTCTATAGTAGCAGTCCCTAGACTCCACTATGACATCATGTACATGGTCTATAGTGGCAGTCCCTAGACTCCACTATGACATAATTTACATAGTCTATAGTAGCAGTCCCTAGACTCCACTATGACATCATTTACATGGTCTATAGTGGCAGTCCATAGACTCCACTATGACATCATTTACATGGTCTATAGTAGCAGTCCCTAGACTCCACTATGACATCACTTACATGGTCTATAGTAGCAGTCCCTAGACTCCACTATGACATCATGCACATGGTCTATAGTGGCAGTCCCTAGACTCCACTATGACATCATTTACATAGTCTATAGTAGCAGTCCCTAGACTCCACTATGACATCATGCACATGGTCTATAGTGGCAGTCCATAGACTCCACTATGACATCATTTACATGGTCTATAGTAGCAGTCCCTAGACTCCACTATGACATCATTTACAAAGTCTATAGTAGCAGTCCCTAGACTCCACTATGACATCATTTACATGGTCTATAGTAGCAGTCCCTAGACTCCACTATGACATCATTTACAAAGTCTATAGTAGCAGTCCCTAGACTCCACTATGACATCACTTACATGGTCTATAGTAGCAGTCCCTAGACTCCACTATGACATCATGCACATGGTCTATAGTGGCAGTCCCTAGACTCCACTATGACATCATTTACATAGTCTATAGTAGCAGTCCCTAGACTCCACTATGACATCATTTACATGGTCTATAGTGGCAGTCCATAGACTCCACTATGACATCATTTACATGGTCTATAGTAGCAGTCCCTAGACTCCACTATGACATCATTTACAAAGTCTATAGTAGCAGTCCCTAGACTCCACTATGACATCATTTACATGGTCTATGGTAGCAGTTCCTAGACTCCACTATGACATCATTTACATGGTCTTTAGAGCATCATTATTCACTTTGTGTCGAGGGAAAGCCAGCATGTATAGCCAAGTGCCATCCACATGTATAGCCTAAAAATGTATAGCCTTTGTAATCAATAGTGAAACCTGGGTCCTGAGTGATTGATTAGATAGTTAGTGTCTCAGCACCGGGAAACTTGATGTTGGGGAGCAGTTTAATTTTTTGGAGAGAGGAAAATAAATGGCTTGAGGTGGTGATTATAGATCCATGTATTCAGCTGTCATAAAGGCCAAATTATGAACAGAGATGACTAGCCTAGTTAAATAAAGGTTACATTCAAACATATATTCAGACTATTGGAGTGTTCTGTCAGTTGAACACTAATCAGACTATTGGAGTGTTCTGTCAGTTGAACACTAATCAGACTATTGGAGTGTTCTGTCAGTTGAAGACTAATCAGACTATTGGAGTGTTCTGTCAGTTGAACACTAATCAGACTATTGGAGTGTTCTGTCAGTTGAACACTAATCAGACTATTGGAGTGTTCTGTCAGTTGAACACTAATCAGACTATTGGAGTGTTCTGTCAGTTGAACACTAATCAGACTATTGGAGTGTTCTGTCAGTTGAAGACTAATCAGACTATTGGAGTGTTCTGTCAGTTGAACACTAATCAGACTATTGGAGTGTTCTGTCAGTTGAACACTAATCAGACTATTGGAGTGTTCTGTCAGTTGAACACTAATCAGACTATTGGAGTGTTCTGTCAGTTGAAGACTAATCAGACTATTGGAGTGTTCTGTCAGTTGAACACTAATCAGACTATTGGAGTGTTCTGTCAGTTGAACACTAATCAGACTATTGGAGTGTTCTGTCAGTTGAAGACTAATCAGACTATTGGAGTGTTCTGTCAGTTGAACACTAATCAGACTATTGGAGTGTTCTGTCAGTTGAACACTAATCAGACTATTGGAGTGTTCTGTCAGTTGAACACTAATCAGACTATTGGAGTGTTCTGTCAGTTGAACACTAATCAGACTATTGGAGTGTTCTGTCAGTTGAACACTAATCAGACTATTGGAGTGTTCTGTCAGTTGAACACTAATCAGACTATTGGAGTGTTCTGTCAGTTGAACACTAATCACACAATTGGAGTGTTCTGTCAATTGAACACTAATCAGACTATTGGAGTGTTCTGTCAGTTGAAGACTAATCAGACTATTGGAGTGTTCTGTCAGTTGAACACTAATCAGACTATTGGAGTGTTCTGTCAGTTGAACACTAATCAGACTATTGGAGTGTTCTGTCAGTTGAACACTAATCAGACTATTGGAGTGTTCTGTCAGTTGAACACTAATCAGACTATTGGAGTGTTCTGTCAGTTGAAGACTAATCAGACTATTGGAGTGTTCTGTCAGTTGAAGACTAATCAGACTATTGGAGTGTTCTGTCAGTTGAAGACTAATCAGACTATTGGAGTGTTCTGTCAGTTGAACACTAATCAGACTATTGGAGTGTTCTGTCAGTTGAACACTAATCAGACTATTGGAGTGTTCTGTCAGTTGAACACTAATCAGACTATTGGAGTGTTCTGTCAGTTGAACACTAATCAGACTATTGGAGTGTTCTGTCAGTTGAACACTAATCAGACTATTGGAGTGTTCTGTCAGTTGAAGACTAATCAGACTATTGGAGTGTTCTGTCAGTTGAACACTAATCAGACTATTGGAGTGTTCTGTCAGTTGAACACTAATCAGACTATTGGAGTGTTCTGTCAGTTGAACACTAATCAGACTATTGGAGTGTTCTGTCAGTTGAACACTAATCAGACTATTGGAGTGTTCTGTCAGTTGAACACTAATCAGACTATTGGAGTGTTCTGTCAGTTGAACACTAATCAGACTATTGGAGTGTTCTGTCAGTTGAACACTAATCACACTATTGGAGTGTTCTGTCAATTGAACACTAATCAGACTATTGGAGTGTTCTGTCAGTTGAAGACTAATCAGACTATTGGAGTGTTCTGTCAGTTGAACACTAATCAGACTATTGGAGTGTTCTGTCAGTTGAACACTAATCAGACTATTGGAGTGTTCTGTCAGTTGAACACTAATCAGACTATTGGAGTGTTCTGTCAGTTGAACACTAATCAGACTATTGGAGTGTTCTGTCAGTTGAAGACTAATCAGACTATTGGAGTGTTCTGTCAGTTGAAGACTAATCAGACTATTGGAGTGTTCTGTCAGTTGAAGACTAATCAGACTATTGGAGTGTTCTGTCAGTTGAACACTAATCAGACTATTGGAGTGTTCTGTCAGTTGAACACTAATCAGACTATTGGAGTGTTCTGTCAGTTGAACACTAATCAGACTATTGGAGAGTTCTGTCAGTTGAACACTAATCACACTATTGGAGTGTTCTGTCAATTGAACACTAATCAGACTATTGGAGTGTTCTGTCAGTTGAACACTAATCAGACTATTGGAGTGTTCTGTCAGTTGAACACTAATCAGACTATTGGAGTGTTCTGTCAGTTGAAGACTAATCAGACTATTGGAGTGTTCTGTCAGTTGAACACTAATCAGACTATTGGAGTGTTCTGTCAGTTGAAGACTAATCAGACTATTGGAGTGTTCTGTCAGTTGAAGACTAATCAGACTATTGGAGTGTTCTGTCAGTTGAACACTAATCAGACTATTGGAGTGTTCTGTCAGTTGAAGACTAATCAGACTATTGGAGTGTTCTGTCAGTTGAACACTAATCAGACTATTGGAGTGTTCTGTCAGTTGAAGACTAATCAGACTATTGGAGTGTTCTGTCAGTTGAAGACTGGGTCAGTTCCAAGGTCAGTTGCAGGGTCAGTGCCAGGGTCATGGTCAGATCCAGGGTCAGTTTCAGGGTCAGGGTCAGTTCCAGGGCCAGTTCCAGGGCCAGTTCCAGGGTCAGGGTCAGGGTCAGTTCCAGGGCCAGTTCCAGGGTCAGTGGCAGGGTCAGTGGCAGGGTCAGTTCCAGGGTCAGTGGCAGGGTCAGTTCCAGGGTCAGTTCCAGGGCCAGTTCCAGGGTCAGTGGCAGGGTCAGTGGCAGGGTCAGTTCCAGGGCCAGTTCCAGGGTCAGTTCCAGGGTCAGTTCCAGGGCCAGTGAGACTGGAGATGTAGGGCTGGTGGATGTATGTGGGTGTAGAACGCTTTCAGAGGAACATAGACTGTATGGAGGGATGGAAACAAATACTGTTATATGACTGGACTTCATAACACTACAGCTGTAGTGTGTCCCAAATGGCACCATTGACCAGGGCCCATAGGGGATAGGTGGCGGTTTGGAATGCAGCTTTCCTGGCTGGAGTTGGTAGCAGTTCCTAATGCTCAGCCAAACATCCCAAACTGTAGCTACCACATGAGAGCCTGCCTTCCGTACGGGAACAGTCAGACACATCCATCCCCTCTCACAGAGTGTTATTTCTATCAGTTGAAGGCAGGAAGACAGGCAGCATAAACCGGTGTTTGTCTTCCAGATGGGCGGGAGGGGGATAAAACTGGGCTGTCAGTGAAATATTCCTCCCTTCCTCTCCTCCTCTCATCCTTCTATTCTGTGATGCATCATACCAAAACATATCCCTGCACAATTCAATGGGATTTCCAATTTAAATGCAAATTTCCACTGGACTTCACAAAGAGAAGCAGGAAACCATTCAATACAGCAATGAATTATACATTTTAATTAACCAGCCAACACGCCTATTCAGCTTCTAGGAGAAATAAGAAATTAATAAATAAATATGAGGTCCTAAATGTGTGGATAAGAAGGAGGATTCTGAGGCTGAGTGGGGATGCTGAGAGCCAGAGGCCACCATTAAGTAAAATATTCTCAGCTGCCACATATCTAGAGTATTGTTCCTGCTTTGATGAGCTAAATACCACTTCTAGACTGACAGAGAGAGAGAGAGAAGCAGACAGAATGTGTCCTAAATGACATCCTATTTCTTATATAGAGCCTTATGGGCTCTGGTCTAAAGTAGTGCACTATATAGGGAATAGGGCTCTGGTCTAAAGTAGCGCACTATATAGGGAATAGAGCTCTGGTCTAAAGTAGTGCACTATATAGGGAATAGGGCTCTGGTCTAAAGTAGCGCACTATATAGGGAATAGGGCTCTGGTCTAAAGTAGTGCACTATATAGGGAATAGGGCTCTGGTCTAAAGTAGCGCACTATATAGGGAATAGGGCTCTGGTCTAAAGTAGCGCACTATATAGGGAATAGGGCTCTGGTCTAAAGTAGTGCACTATATAGGGAATAGGGCTCTGGTCTAAAGTAGCGCACTATATAGGGAATAGGGCTCTGGTCTAAAGTAGCGCACTATATAAGGAATAGGGTTCTATAGGGCTCTGGTCTAAAGTAGTGCACCATGTAGGGAATAGGGTTCCATAGTGCTCTGGTCTAAAGTAGTGCACTATATAGGGAATAGGGCTCTGGTCTAAAGTATCGCACTATATAGGGAATAGGGTTCTATAGGGCTCTTGTCTAAAGTAGTGCACCAGATAGGGAATAGAGTTCCATAGGGCTCTGGTCTAAAGTAGTGCACTATATAGGGACTATATAGCTTCCGTTCATCATTGTAATATTGTCCACTACTTTAGACCAGAGCCCTATAGAACCCTATTCCTTATATAGTCCACTACTTTAGACCAGAGCCCTATGGAACCCTATTCCCTATATAGTGCACTACTTTAGACCAGAGCCCTATGGAACCCTATTCCCTATATTGTACACTACTTTAGACCAGAGCCCTATAGAACCCTATTCCCTATATAGTGCACTACTTTAGACCAGAGCCCTATAGAACCCTATTCCCTATATTGTGCACTACTTTAGACCAGAGCCCTATAGAACCCTATTCCTTATATAGTCCACTACTTTAGACCAGAGCCCTATGGAACCCTATTCCCTATATAGTGCACTACTTTAGACCAGAGCACTATGGAACCCTTTTCCCTATATTGTACACTACTTTAGACCAGAGCCCTATAGAACCCTATTCCCTATATTGTGCACTACTTTAGACCAGAGCCCTAGAGAACCCTATTCCCTATATTGTGCACTACTTTAGACCAGAGCCCTATAGAACCCTATTCCCCATATTGTGCACTACTTTAGACCAGAGCCCTATAGAACCCTATTCCCTATAAAGTGCACTACTTTAGACCAGGGCCCTATAGAACCCTATTCCCTATATTGTGCACTACTTTAGACCAGAGCCCTATAGAACCCTATTCCCCATATTGTGCACTACTTTAGACCAGAGCCCTATAGAACCCTATTCCCTATATAGTGCACTACTTTAGACCAGAGCCCTATAGAACCCTATTCCCTATATAGTGCACTACTTTGAACCGGAGCCATAGAGAACCCTATTCCTTATATTGTCCACTCCTTTAGACCAGAGCCCTATAGAATCCTATTCCCTATATAGTGCACTACTTTAGACCAGAGCCCTATAGAACCCTATTCCCTATATAGTGCACTACTTTAGACCAGAGCCCTATAGAACACTATTCCCTATATAGTGCACTACTTTAGACCAGAGCCCTATAGAACCCTATTCCCTATATTGTCCACTACATTTGAGCAGAGCCCTATAGAACCCTATTCCCTACATAGTGCACTACTTTAGACCAGAGCCCTATAGAACCCTATTCCCTATATAGTGCACTACCTTCGACCAGAGCCCTATAGAACCCTATTCCCTATATTGTCCACTACTTTAGACCAGAGCCCTATAGAACCCTATTCCCTATATAGCACACTACTTTAGACCAGAGCCCTATGGAACCCTATTCCCTATGTAGTGCACTACTTTAGACCAGACCCTATGGAACCCTATTCCCTATATAGTGCACTACTTTAGACCAGAGCCCTATGGAACCCTATTCCCTATGTAGTGCACTACTTTAGACCAGAGCCCTATGGAACCCTATTCCCTATGTAGTGCACTATTTTAGACCAGAGCCCTATGGAACCCTATTCCCTATATTGTGCACTACTTTAGACCAGAGCCCTATAGAACACTATTCCCTATATTGTCCACTACTTTAGACCAGAGCCCTATGGAGCCCTATTCCCTATATTGTGCACCAGAGCCCTATGGAACACTATTCCCTATATAGTGCACTATTTTAGACCAGAGCCCTATGGAACCCTATTCCCTATGTAGTGCACTACTTTAGACCAGAGCCCTATGGAACTCTATTCCCTATATTGTGCACTACTTTAGACCAGAGCCCTATGGAACCCTATTCCCTATATAGTGCACTACTTCAGACCAGAGCCCTATGGAACCCTATTCCCTATGTAGTGCACTACTTTAGACCAGAGCCCTATGGAACCCTATTCCCTATGTAGTGCACTATTTTAGACCAGAGCCCTATGGAACCCTATTCCCTATATTGTGCACTACTTTAGACCAGAGCCCTATAGAACACTATTCCCTATATTGTCCACTACTTTAGACCAGAGCCCTATGGAGCCCTATTCCCTATATTGTGCACCAGAGCCCTATAGAACACTATTCCCTATATAGTGCACTATTTTAGACCAGAGCCCTATGGAACCCTATTCCCTATGTAGTGCACTACTTTAGACCAGAGCCCTATGAAACCCTATTCCCTATATTGTGCACTACTTTAGACCAGAGCCCTATGGAACCCTCTTCCCTATATTGTGCACCACTTTAGACCAGAGCCAATAGTGCACTATATAGGGAATAGGGTGGCATTTGTTATACATCCCTAAGGTAGAACTGGTCAGATCATTATAAAAACAGGAAGTAGAAAGGCCGAACTCCTGGTCTGTTTCATATGACTTTGTAGTCAAATTGAGCAGAGTAACACTCTCTTCTTCTGCAGACTGGATGAGGTCCTAATGATTGCAGTATTATGGTAACTCGAGTGGGAAATGGATACAGTTTGAATCACCTTAGTACCTTGCAAAAGCATTGAACTAGAGAATACATTTCCTGTGATTTACAATCCTCTACCCGTCTCCATTAATGTTGTCTTTCCATAAACAGCTGAGAAACTTTGGGGATTTCAAGTACAATCAGAATCAGGGTTGGGGTCATTCCATTTCAATTTCTGTCAATTCAGAAAGAAAACCAAAGTCCTATTCCAATACTAATGTATCCTCGTTGAAACGCCATCCGGGTAACACCCATTGGAGAGAATTGGAATTTCTGTGTACTTCTTGGAATTGACTGAAAATAAAATGGAATTGAGCCCAACCCTGACCAGACTAATGTTCCCATTTCACTGCACATCTTCCCATTGTGTTCTCACACTGCTTCGTTTTGTTCTGCTGTCAGACATGGTAGTAGTTGTAAAGGGTTTCTGCTGCTCTTTGGCTCCAGGTCTGATATGGACCATCTCGGTGGTATAGCTTCCGTTCCTCATTGTAATGATTACACAAACCAATTAAAAGGCAGACTAACTAAATGGAGCACAAAGATATATACACACGAAATCTTTCCCTCAGCCATTACATGCGGAAACGGTCAGAAAAGTTGGGGGACTGGGGCAAAGGGAGTGTGACGTTTGGTTAATATATATATATAGAGTAGAATAATATTCTCCAATCTTTGGTGTTGTTTTAAACTTGAAATGGTTATTTAATATTGTAAACCCTCCCACCAGTTCTAAAAGCAACAGATTGATAGTCCAAACTTTGATCTTGCTTCAATGGGAGAACTCATGAAAGGAGCGGTTGATGTTACTACTCCTTTAAAAAGCTTCAATGGGACATCTCATGAAAGGAAGAGAACAGTAGGGATGTGTCTTTATGAAGAGACAGGAACTGTTATGATATAGCTGAGTCTAACAAAATAGCCAGTCATTTGTGCAAGTGCTGTGCTTGTTGAATGTCCTTCCCTATAAGCGTGTTGAAAGCATGTTGTCAATTTGTTTACTGTAAAATGGCATTATATTTGGTCAGTTATTGGAAAGACTATTGGCATTATATTTGGTCAGTTATTGGAAAGACTATTGTCTTTCATAATTTCATCAAATATAATTGGAGGTGAAGTGTCAGCGTTTGTTGAAGGCATGTCACGCCTAAGTTTGCTTAGCCCTGTAGTCATGTAGAGTGTTAGCCCTGAGAGAAAATGAGAGAAGCAAGGAGAGAGAAAGAGAGGGAGTGTGAGAGAGAGAGAGAGAGAGAGAGAGAGAGAAGCACGGAGAGAGACGTAGTGACAGATTGAATGATTGAGCAAGGCAGAGAGAGTTTAAAGATTGAAAGGGGGCGATAGAGATGGAGAGAGAGACTCTGACATTCTCCTCTGTGTCTATTTCTCTAGATGGCCAACACCGTAACGTCGCTGTGCTGTGTGGTGCTAGCTGCCGTGGCGGTGGCGTACGCTCAGAGACGCAGCCAAACAGGTAAGACCCAACGCTGTAATACGACAACCCTCTGCTCCTCTCCCACCCCTCGTACTGTGTTCTATGTTCTACTGTGAGCTCAGAGCCTGCTCTCTCTCTGCCACCTGACCATGGTGGGAGATGCATAGCCTCTCTCTCTCTCTCTCTCTCTCTCTCTCGCTCTCTCTCTCTCTCTCTCTCTCTCTCTCTCTCTCTCTCTCTCTCTCTCTCTCTCTGCACTCTCAGGTTGTGGTGGTGTTTGTGTCAGGAGCTGAGAGCAGAGATAACTAGAGGTAACACAGTGAGAGGGCGACAGACATACCGTGCTGAGTCGTCTCTCACCTGTCTCTCTGCGTACACCTCTTCTCCCTCTCTTCTCCTCCTTCACAGCCCTCACTCATTCTACACCTCCTCCCCACCTAAAAGTAGTGCACTATATAGGGAATATGGTACTATTAGGGAGGTAGCCTTTATTTTTTTCAGTCACAGATATAACCCACTTCAACACAGAACAGCAATACAAGGCGATGGAGATCTATAATATCTATAGCTAAAGTGCATTCGTCAATCTACACACAATAACCCAGAATGACAAAGCAGAAAATACAGATATACTTTATTTACATCAGGATTCAGACCCTTTGATATGAGACTCCAAATTGAGCTCTGGTGCATCCTGTTTCCATTGATCATCCTTGAGATGTTACTACAATTTGATTGGAGTCCACATATGGTAAATTCAATTGATTGGACATGATTTGGGAAGGCATACACCTGTCTAGCGTTATGGTGTTAGCTGCTGGGGATCCTGATAAAATGTTTTTAAAAAATACAAAAATCTCCACAGAGGAACTCTGGAGTTCTGTCAGAGTGACTATCGGGTTCTTGGTCACGTCCCTGACCAAGGCCCTTGTCTCCCGATTGCTCAGTTTGGCACCCTTCCCCAGAGCTGTGCCTCAACACAATCCTGTCTCAGATCTCTACGGACAATTGCATCGGCCTCATGGCTTGGTCTATGCTCTGACATGCATTGTCAACTGTGGGACCTTATATAGATAGTCTTCCTCGTGTCCAACACCAACTACAAGAAATTACAAACAACCACAAATCAAGACTTCACAAACATTCAACAAGTAGACTTAAAATACTTGACAGGAAACACATTTAACATTCAGTTGATACTTTCTATTTCCTCTCCAGTCACATGGTCTATCACATCAGATGTTCTTTCTATTTCCTGTCCAGTCACATAGTCTATCACATTAGATGTTCTGTCTATTTCCTGTCCAGTCATATGGTCTATCACATTAGATGTTCTGTCTATTTACTGTCCAGTCATATGGCCTTTTACATTAGATGTTCTGTCTATTTCCTCTCCAGTCATATGGTCTATCACATTAGATGTTCTTTCTATTTCCTGTCCAGTCATATGGTCTATTTCCTGTCCAGTCACATGGTCTATCACATTAGATGTTCTTTCTATTTCCTGTCCAGTCAAATGGTCTATCACATTAGATGTTCTTTCTATTTCCTGTCCAGTCATATGGTCTATCACATTATATGTTCTTTCTATTTCCTGTCCAGTCATATGGTCTATCACATTAGATGTTCTTTCTATTTCCTGTCCAGTCATATGATCTATCACATTAGATGTTCTGTCTATTTCCTGTCCAGTCATATGGTCTATTTCCTGTCCAGTCATATGGTCTATCACATTAGATGTTCTTTCTATTTCCTGTCCAGTCATATGGTCTATCACATTAGATGTTCTTTCTATTTCCTGTCCAGTCATATGGTCTATCACATTAGATGTTCTGTCTTTTTCCTGTCCAGTCATATGGTCTATCACATTAGATGTTGTTTCTATTTCCTGTCCAGTCATATGGTCTATTTCCTGTCCAGTCACATGGTCTATCACATAAGATGTTGTTTCTATTTCCTGTTCGGTCATATGGTCTATCACATTAGATGTTCTGTCTATTTCCTGTTCAGTCATATGGTCTATCACATTAGATGTTCTTTCTATTTCCTGTCCAGTCATATGGTCTATCACATTAGATGTTGTTTCTATTTCCTGTTCAGTCATATGGTCTATCACATTAGATGTTCTGTCTATTTCCTGTCCAGTCATATGGTCTATCACATTAGATGTTCTGTCTATTTCCTGTCTAGTCATATGGTCTATCACATTAGATGTTCTGTCTATTTCCTGTCCAGTCACATGGTCTATCACATTAGATGTTCTGTCTATTTCCTGTCCAGTCATATGGTCTATCACATTAGATGTTCTGTCTATTTCCTGTCTAGTCATATGGTCTATCACATTAGATGTTCTGTCTATTTCCTGTCCAGTCACATGGTCTATCACATTAGATGTTCTGTCTATTTCCTGTCCAGTCACATGGTCTATCACATTAGATATTCTGTCTATTTCCTGTCCAGTCACATGGTCTATCACATTAGATGTTCTGTCTATTGCCTGTCCAGTCACATGGTCTATCACATTAGATGTTCTGTCTATTTCCTGTCCAGTCACATGGTCTATCACATTAGATGTTGTTTCTATTTCCTGTCCAGTCACATGGTCTATCACATTAGATGTTCTGTCTATTTCCTGTCCAGTCATATGGTCTATCACATTAGATGTTGTTTCTATTTCCTGTCCAGTCATATGGTCTATTTCCTGTCCAGTCACATGGTCTATCACATTAGATGTTGTTTCTATTTCCTGTTCAGTCATGTGGTCTATCACATTAGATGTTGTTTCTATTTCCTGTTCAGTCATATGGTCTATCACATTAGATGTTCTGTCTATTTCCTGTCCAGTCATATGGTCTATCACATTAGATGTTGTTTCTATTTCCTGTTCAGTCAAATGGTCTATCACATTAGATGTTCTGTCTATTTCCTGTCGAGTCATATGGTCTATCACATTAGATGTTGTTTCTATTTCCTGTCCAGTCACATGGTCTATCACATTAGATGTTCTGTCTATTTCCTGTCCAGTCATATGGTCTATCACATTAGATGTTCTGTCTATTTCCTGTCCAGTCACATGGTCTATCACATTAGATGTTCTGTCTATTTCCTGTCCAGTCACATGGTCTATCACATTAGATGTTCTGTCTATTTCCTGTCCAGTCATATGGTCTATCACATTAGATGTTCTGTCTATTTCCTGTCCCGTCATATGGTCTATCACATTAGATATTCTGTCTATTTCCTGTCCAGTCATATGGTCTATCACATTAGATGTTCTGTCTATTTCCTGTCCAGTCATATGGTCTATCACATTAGATGTTCTGTCTATTTCCTGTCCAGTCATATGGTCTATCACATTAGATGTTCTGTCTATTTCCTGTCCAGTCAATTGGTCTATCACATTAGATGTTCTGTCTATTTCCTGTCCAGTCATATGGTCTATCACATTAGATGTTCTGTCTATTTCCTGTCCAGTCATATGGTCTATCACATTAGATGTTCGGTCTCTTTCCTGTCCAGTCACATGGTCTATCACATTAGATGTTGTTTCTATTTCCTGTACAGTCATATGGTCTATTTCCTGTCCAGTCACATGGTCTATCACATTAGATGTTGTTTATATTTCCTGTTCAGTCATAAGGTCTATCACATTAGATGGTCTGTCTATTTCCTGTTCAGTCATATGGTCTATCACATTAGATGTTCTGTCTATTTCCTGTCCAGTCATATGGTCTATCACATTAGATGGTCTGTCTATTTCCTGTTCAGTCATATGGTCTATCACATTAGATGTTGTTTCTATTTCCTGTTCAGTCATATGGTCTATCACATTAGATGTTCTGTCTATTTCCTGTCCAGTCATATGGTCTATCACATTAGATGTTGTTTCTATTTCCTGTTCAGTCATATGGTCTATCACATTAGATGTTCTGTCTCTTTCCTGTCCAGTCACATGGTCTATCACATTAGATGTTCTGTCTATTTCCTGTCCAGTCATATGGTCTATCACATTAGATGTTCTGTCTATTTCCTGTCCAGTCATATGGTCTATCACATTAGATGTTCTGTCTATTTCCTGTCCAGTCATATGGTCTATCACATTAGATGTTCTGTCTATTTCCTGTCCAGTCATATGGTCTATCACATTAGATGTTCGGTCTCTTTCCTGTCCAGTCACATGGTCTATCACATTAGATGTTGTTTCTATTTCCTGTCCAGTCATATGGTCTATTTCCTGTCCAGTCACATGGTCTATCACATTAGATCAAATCAAATCAAATCAAATTTATTTATATAGCCCTTCGTACATCAGCTGATATCTCAAAGTGCTGTACAGAAACCCAGCCTAAAACCCCAAACAGCAAGCAATGCAGGTGTAGAAGCACGGTGGCTAGGAAAAACTCCCTAGAAAGGCCAATACCTAGGAAGAAACCTAGAGAGGAACCAGGCTATGTGGGGTGGCCAGTCCTCTTCTGGCTGTGCCGGGTGGAGATTATAACAGAACATGGTCAAGATGTTCAATGTTCATAAATGACCAGCATGGTCGAATAATAATAAGGCAGAACAGTTGAAACTAGAGCAGCAGCACAGTCAGGTGGAAGTTGAAACTGGAGCAGCAGCATGGCCAGGTAGACTGGGGACAGCAAGGAGTCATCATGTCAGGTAGTCCTGGGGCATGGTCCTAGGGCTCAGGTCAGTTGAAACTGGAACAGCAGCATGGCCAGGTGGACTGGGGACAGCAAGGAGTCATCATGTCAGGTAGTCCTAGGGCTCAGGTCCTCCGAGAGAGAGAAAGAAAGAGAGAAGGAGAGAATTAGAGAACGCACACTTAGATTCACACAGGACACCGAATAGGACAGGAGAAGTACTCCAGATATAACAAACTGACCCCAGCCCCCCGACACATAAACTACTGCAGCATAAATACTGGAGGCTGAGACAGGAGGGGTCAGGAGACACTGTGGCCCCATCCGAGGACACCCCCGGACAGGGCCAAACAGGAAGGATATAACCCCACCCACTTTGCCAAAGCACAGCCCCCACACCACTAGAGGGATATCTTCAACCACCAACTTAGATGTTGTTTATATTTCCTGTTCAGTCATATGGTCTATCACATTAGATAGTCTGTCTATTTCCTGTCCAGTCATATGGTCTATCACATTAGATGTTCTGTCTATGTTCTGTCCAGTCATATGGTCTATCACATTAGATGTTCTGTCTATTTCCTGTTCAGTCATATGGTCTATCACATTAGATGTTCTGTCTATTTCCTGTCCAGTCATATGGTCTATCACATTAGATGTTGTTTCTATTTCCTGTTCAGTCATATGGTCTATCACATTAGATGTTCTGTCTATTTCCTGTTCAGTCATATGGTCTATCACATTAGATGTTCTGTCTATTTCCTGTCCAGTCATATGGTCTATCACATTAGATGTTGTTTCTATTTCCTGTTCAGTCAAATGGTCTATCACATTAGAGGTTCTGTCTATTTCCTGTCCAGTCATATGGTCTATCACATTAGATGTTGTTTCTATATCCTGTCCAGTCACATGGTCTATCACATTAGATGTTCTGTCTATTTCCTGTTCAGTCATATGGTCTATCACATTAGATGTTCTGTCTATTTCCTGTCTAGTCATATGGTCTATCACATTAGATGTTGTTTCAATTTCCTGTTCAGTCAAATGGTCTATCACATTAGATGTTCTGTCTATTTCCTGTCCAGTCATATGGTCTATCACATTAGATGTTGTTTCTATATCCTGTCCAGTCACATGGTCTATCACATTAGATGTTCTGTCTATTTCCTGTCCAGTCATATGGTCTATCACATTAGATGGTCTGTCTATTTCCTGTTCAGTCATATGGTCTATCACATTAGATGTTGTTTCTATTTCCTGTTCAGTCATGTGGTCTATCACATTAGATGTTGTTTCTATTTCCTGTTCAGTCATATGGTCTATCACATTAGATGTTCTGTCTATTTCCTGTCCAGTCATATTGTCTATCACATTAGATGTTGTTTCTATTTCCTGTTCAGTCAAATGGTCTATCACATTAGATGTTCTGTCTATTTCCTGTCGAGTCATATGGTCTATCACATTAGATGTTCTGTCTATTTCCTGTCCAGTCATATGGTCTATCACATTAGATGTTCGGTCTCTTTCCTGTCCAGTCACATGGTCTATCACATTAGATGTTGTTTCTATTTCCTGTCCAGTCATATGGTCTATTTCCTGTCCAGTCACATGGTCTATCACATTAGATCAAATCAAATCAAATCAAATTTATTTATATAGCCCTTCGTACATCAGCTGATATCTCAAAGTGCTGTACAGAAACCCAGCCTAAAACCCCAAACAGCAAGCAATGCAGGTGTAGAAGCACGGTGGCTAGGAAAAACTCCCTAGAAAGGCCAATACCTAGGAAGAAACCTAGAGAGGAACCAGGCTATGTGGGGTGGCCAGTCCTCTTCTGGCTGTGCCGGGTGGAGATTATAACAGAACATGGTCAAGATGTTCAATGTTCATAAATGACCAGCATGGTCGAATAATAATAAGGCAGAACAGTTGAAACTAGAGCAGCAGCACAGTCAGGTGGAAGTTGAAACTGGAGCAGCAGCATGGCCAGGTAGACTGGGGACAGCAAGGAGTCATCATGTCAGGTAGTCCTGGGGCATGGTCCTAGGGCTCAGGTCAGTTGAAACTGGAACAGCAGCATGGCCAGGTGGACTGGGGACAGCAAGGAGTCATCATGTCAGGTAGTCCTAGGGCTCAGGTCCTCCGAGAGAGAGAAAGAAAGAGAGAAGGAGAGAATTAGAGAACGCACACTTAGATTCACACAGGACACCGAATAGGACAGGAGAAGTACTCCAGATATAACAAACTGACCCCAGCCCCCCGACACATAAACTACTGCAGCATAAATACTGGAGGCTGAGACAGGAGGGGTCAGGAGACACTGTGGCCCCATCCGAGGACACCCCCGGACAGGGCCAAACAGGAAGGATATAACCCCACCCACTTTGCCAAAGCACAGCCCCCACACCACTAGAGGGATATCTTCAACCACCAACTTAGATGTTGTTTATATTTCCTGTTCAGTCATATGGTCTATCACATTAGATAGTCTGTCTATTTCCTGTCCAGTCATATGGTCTATCACATTAGATGTTCTGTCTATGTTCTGTCCAGTCATATGGTCTATCACATTAGATGTTCTGTCTATTTCCTGTTCAGTCATATGGTCTATCACATTAGATGTTCTGTCTATTTCCTGTCCAGTCATATGGTCTATCACATTAGATGTTGTTTCTATTTCCTGTTCAGTCATATGGTCTATCACATTAGATGTTCTGTCTATTTCCTGTTCAGTCATATGGTCTATCACATTAGATGTTCTGTCTATTTCCTGTCCAGTCATATGGTCTATCACATTAGATGTTGTTTCTATTTCCTGTTCAGTCAAATGGTCTATCACATTAGAGGTTCTGTCTATTTCCTGTCCAGTCATATGGTCTATCACATTAGATGTTGTTTCTATATCCTGTCCAGTCACATGGTCTATCACATTAGATGTTCTGTCTATTTCCTGTTCAGTCATATGGTCTATCACATTAGATGTTCTGTCTATTTCCTGTCTAGTCATATGGTCTATCACATTAGATGTTGTTTCAATTTCCTGTTCAGTCAAATGGTCTATCACATTAGATGTTCTGTCTATTTCCTGTCCAGTCATATGGTCTATCACATTAGATGTTGTTTCTATATCCTGTCCAGTCACATGGTCTATCACATTAGATGTTCTGTCTATTTCCTGTCCAGTCATATGGTCTATCACATTAGATGGTCTGTCTATTTCCTGTTCAGTCATATGGTCTATCACATTAGATGTTGTTTCTATTTCCTGTTCAGTCATGTGGTCTATCACATTAGATGTTGTTTCTATTTCCTGTTCAGTCATATGGTCTATCACATTAGATGTTCTGTCTATTTCCTGTCCAGTCATATTGTCTATCACATTAGATGTTGTTTCTATTTCCTGTTCAGTCAAATGGTCTATCACATTAGATGTTCTGTCTATTTCCTGTCGAGTCATATGGTCTATCACATTAGATGTTCTGTCTATTTCCTGTCCAGTCATATGGTCTATCACATTAGATGTTCGGTCTCTTTCCTGTCCAGTCACATGGTCTATCACATTAGATGTTGTTTCTATTTCCTGTCCAGTCATATGGTCTATTTCCTGTCCAGTCACATGGTCTATCACATTAGATCAAATCAAATCAAATCAAATTTATTTATATAGCCCTTCGTACATCAGCTGATATCTCAAAGTGCTGTACAGAAACCCAGCCTAAAACCCCAAACAGCAAGCAATGCAGGTGTAGAAGCACGGTGGCTAGGAAAAACTCCCTAGAAAGGCCAATACCTAGGAAGAAACCTAGAGAGGAACCAGGCTATGTGGGGTGGCCAGTCCTCTTCTGGCTGTGCCGGGTGGAGATTATAACAGAACATGGTCAAGATGTTCAATGTTCATAAATGACCAGCATGGTCGAATAATAATAAGGCAGAACAGTTGAAACTAGAGCAGCAGCACAGTCAGGTGGAAGTTGAAACTGGAGCAGCAGCATGGCCAGGTAGACTGGGGACAGCAAGGAGTCATCATGTCAGGTAGTCCTGGGGCATGGTCCTAGGGCTCAGGTCAGTTGAAACTGGAACAGCAGCATGGCCAGGTGGACTGGGGACAGCAAGGAGTCATCATGTCAGGTAGTCCTAGGGCTCAGGTCCTCCGAGAGAGAGAAAGAAAGAGAGAAGGAGAGAATTAGAGAACGCACACTTAGATTCACACAGGACACCGAATAGGACAGGAGAAGTACTCCAGATATAACAAACTGACCCCAGCCCCCCGACACATAAACTACTGCAGCATAAATACTGGAGGCTGAGACAGGAGGGGTCAGGAGACACTGTGGCCCCATCCGAGGACACCCCCGGACAGGGCCAAACAGGAAGGATATAACCCCACCCACTTTGCCAAAGCACAGCCCCCACACCACTAGAGGGATATCTTCAACCACCAACTTAGATGTTGTTTATATTTCCTGTTCAGTCATATGGTCTATCACATTAGATAGTCTGTCTATTTCCTGTCCAGTCATATGGTCTATCACATTAGATGTTCTGTCTATGTTCTGTCCAGTCATATGGTCTATCACATTAGATGTTCTGTCTATTTCCTGTTCAGTCATATGGTCTATCACATTAGATGTTCTGTCTATTTCCTGTCCAGTCATATGGTCTATCACATTAGATGTTGTTTCTATTTCCTGTTCAGTCATATGGTCTATCACATTAGATGTTCTGTCTATTTCCTGTTCAGTCATATGGTCTATCACATTAGATGTTCTGTCTATTTCCTGTCCAGTCATATGGTCTATCACATTAGATGTTGTTTCTATTTCCTGTTCAGTCAAATGGTCTATCACATTAGATGTTCTGTCTATTTCCTGTCCAGTCATATGGTCTATCACATTAGATGTTGTTTCTATATCCTGTCCAGTCACATGGTCTATCACATTAGATGTTCTGTCTATTTCCTGTCCAGTCGTATGGTCTATCACATTAGATGTTCTGTCTATGTCCTGTCCAGTCATGTGGTCTATTTCCTGTCCAGTCACATGGTCTATCACATTAGATGTTCTGTCTATTTCCTGTCCAGTCATATGGTCTATCACATTAGATGTTGTTTCTATTTCCTGTTCAGTCATATGGTCTATCACATTAAATGTTCTGTCTATTTCCTGTCCAGTCACATGTTCTATCACATTAGATGTTCTGTCTATTTCCTGTCCAGTCATATGGTCTATCACATTAGATGTTCTGTCTATTTCCTGTCCAGTCACATGGTCTATCACATTAGATGTTCTGTCTATTTCCTGTCCAGTCATATGGTCTATCCCATTAGATGTTCTGTCTATTTCCTGTCCAGTCACATGGTCTATCACATTAGATGTTCTGTCTATTTCCTGTCCAGTCACATGGTCTATTTCCTGTCCAGTCATATGGTCTATCATATTAGATGTTGTTTCTATTTCCTGTCCAGTCACATGGTCTATCACATTAGATGTTCTGTCTATTTCCTGTTCAGTCATATGGTCTATCACATTAGATGTTCTGTCTATTTCCTGTCCAGTCATATGGTCTATCACATTAGATGTTGTTTCTATTTCATGTCCAGTCACATGGTCTATCACATTAGATGTTCTGTCTATTTCCTGTCCAGTCATATGGTCTATCACATTAGATGTTCTGTCTTTTTCCTGTCCAGTCACATGGTCTATCACATTAGATGTTCTGTCTATTTCCTGTCCAGTCACATGGTCTATCACATTAGATGTTCTGTCTATTTCCTGTCCAGTCATATGGTCTATCACATTAGATGTTCTGTCTATTTCCTGTCCAGTCATATGGTCTATCACATTAGATGTTCTGTCTATTTCCTGTCCAGTCATATGGTCTATCACATTAGATGTTCTGTCTATTTCCTGTCCAGTCATATGGTCTATCACATTAGATGTTCTGTCTATTTCCTGTCCAGTCATATGGTCTATCACATTAGATGTTGTTTCTATTTCCTGTTCAGTCAAATGGTCTATCACATTAGATGTTCTGTCTATTTCCTGTCCAGTCATATGGTCTATTACATTAGATGTTCTGTCTATTTCCTGTCCAGTCATATGGTCTATCCCATTAGATGTTCTGTCTATTTCCTGTCCAGTCACATGGTCTATCACATTAGATGTTCTGTCTATTTCCTGTCCAGTCATATGGTCTATCACATTAGATGTTGTTTCTATTTCCTGTTCAGTCATATGGTCTATCACATTAGATGTTTTTTCTATTTCCTGTCCAGTCATATGGTCTATCACATTAGATGTTCTGTCTATGTCCTGTCCAGTCATGTGGTCTATTTCCTGTCCAGTCACATGGTCTATCACATTAGATGTTCTGTCTATTTCCTGTCCAGTCATATGGTCTATCACATTAGATGTTGTTTCTATTTCCTGTTCAGTCATATGGTCTATCACATTAAATGTTCTGTCTATTTCCTGTCCAGTCACATGTTCTATCACATTAGATGTTCTGTCTATTTCCTGTCCAGTCATATGGTCTATCACATTAGATGTTCTGTCTATTTCCTGTCCAGTCACATGGTCTATCACATTAGATGTTCTGTCTATTTCCTGTCCAGTCATATGGTCTATCCCATTAGATGTTCTGTCTATTTCCTGTCCAGTCACATGGTCTATCACATTAGATGTTCTGTCTATTTCCTGTCCAGTCACATGGTCTATTTCCTGTCCAGTCATATGGTCTATCATATTAGATGTTGTTTCTATTTCCTGTCCAGTCACATGGTCTATCACATTAGATGTTCTGTCTATTTCCTGTTCAGTCATATGGTCTATCACATTAGATGTTCTGTCTATTTCCTGTCCAGTCATATGGTCTATCACATTAGATGTTGTTTCTATTTCATGTCCAGTCACATGGTCTATCACATTAGATGTTCTGTCTATTTCCTGTCCAGTCATATGGTCTATCACATTAGATGTTCTGTCTTTTTCCTGTCCAGTCACATGGTCTATCACATTAGATGTTCTGTCTATTTCCTGTCCAGTCACATGGTCTATCACATTAGATGTTCTGTCTATTTCCTGTCCAGTCATATGGTCTATCACATTAGATGTTCTGTCTATTTCCTGTCCAGACACATGGTCTATCACATTAGATGTTCTGTCTATTTCCTGTCCAGTCACATGGTCTATCACATTAGATGTTGTTTCTATTTCCTGTTCAGTCATGTGGTCTATCACATTAGATGTTCTGTCTATTTCCTGTTCAGTCATATGGTCTATCACATTAAATGTTCTGTCTATTTCCTGTCCAGTCATATGGTCTATCACATTAGATGTTCTGTCTATTTCCTGTCCAGTCATATGGTCTATCACATTAGATGTTCTGTCTATTTCCTGTCCAGTCACATGGTCTATCACATTAGATGTTCTGTCTATTTCCTGTCCAGTCACATGGTCTATCACATTAGATGTTTTTTCTATTTCCTGTTCAGTCATATGGTCTATCACATTAGATGTTCTGTCTATTTCCTGTTCAGTCATATGGTCTATCACATTAGATGTTCTGTCTATTTCCTGTCCAGTCATATGGTCTATCACATTAGATGTTGTTTCTATTTCCTGTCCTGTCATATGGTCTATCCCATTAGATGTTCTGTCTATTTCCTGTCCAGTCATATGATCTATCACATTAGATGTTGTTTCTATTTCCTGTCCAGTCATATGGTCTATTTCCTGTCCAGTCACATGGTCTATCACATTAGATGTTGTTTCTATTTCCTGTCCAGTCATATGGTCTATCACATTAGATGTTCTGTCTATTTCCTGTCCAGTCATATGGTCTATCACATTAGATGTTCTGTCTATTTCCTGTTCAGTCATATGGTCTATCACATTAGATGTTCTGTCTATTTCCTGTCCAGTCATATGGTCTATCACATTAGATGTTGTTTCTATTTCCTGTTCAGTCAAATGGTCTATCACATTAGATGTTCTGTCTATTTCCTGTCCAGTCATATGGTCTATCACATTAGATGTTGTTTCTATTTCCTGTCCAGTCACATGGTCTATCACATTAGATGTTCTGTCTATTTCCTGTCCAGTCATATGGTCTATCAAATTAGATGTTGTTTCTATTTCCTGTTCAGTCATATGATCTATCACATTAGATGTTCTGTCTATTTCCTGTCCAGTCATATGGTCTATCACATTAGATGTTGTTTCTATTTCCTGTCCAGTCACATGGTCTATCACATTAGATGTTCTGTCTATTTCCTGTCCAGTCATATGGTCTATCACATTAGATGTTCTGACTTTTTCCTGTCCAGTCACATGGTCTATCACATTAGATGTTCTGTCTATTTCCTGTCCAGTCACATGGTCTATCACATTAGATGTTCTGTCTATTTCCTGTCCAGTCATATGGTCTATCACATTAGATGTTCTGTCTATTTCCTGTCCAGACACATGGTCTATCACATTAGATGTTCTGTCTATTTCCTGTCCAGTCACATGGTCTATCACATTAGATGTTGTTTCTATTTCCTGTTCAGTCATGTGGTCTATCACATTAGATGTTCTGTCTATTTCCTGTTCAGTCATATGGTCTATCACATTAGATGTTCTGTCTATTTCCTGTCCAGTCATATGGTCTATCACATTAGATGTTATTTCTATTTCCTGTTCAGTCATATGGTCTATCACATTAGATGTTCTGTCTATTTCCTGTCCAGTCATATGGTCTATCACATTAGATGTTGTTTCTATTTCCTGTTCAGTCATATGGTCTATCACATTAAATGATCTGTCTATTTCCTGTCCAGTCATATGGTCTATCACATTAGATGTTCTGTCTCTTTCCTGTCCAGTCACATGGTCTATCACATTAGATGTTGTTTCTATTTCCTGTCCAGTCACATGGTCTATCACATTAGATGTTGTTTCTATTTCCTGTTCAGTCATGTGGTCTATCACATTAGATGTTCTGTCTATTTCCTGTTCAGTGATATGGTCTATCACATTAGATGTTCTGTCTATTTCCTGTCCAGTCATATGGTCTATCACATTAGATGTTGTTTCTATTACCTGTTCAGTCATATGGTCTATCACATTAGATGTTCTGTCTATTTCCTGTTCAGTCATATGGTCTATCACATTAGATGTTCTGTCTATTTCCTGTCCAGTCATATGGTCTATCACATTAGATGTTGTTTCTATTACCTGTTCAGTCATATGGTCTATCACATTAGATGTTCTGTCTATTTCCTGTTCAGTCATATGGTCTATCACATTAGATGTTCTGTCTATTTCCTGTCCAGTCATATGGTCTATCACATTAGATGTTGTTTCTATTACCTGTTCAGTCATATGGTCTATCACATTAGATGTTGTTTCTATTTCCTGTCCAGTCATAGGTCTATCACATTAGATGTTCTGTCTATTTCCTGTCCAGTCATATGGTCTATCACATTAGATGTTCTGTCTATTTCCTGTTCAGTCATATGGTCTATCACATTAGATGTTCTGTCTATTTCCTGTCCAGTCATATGGTCTATCACATTAGATGTTGTTTCTATTTCCTGTTCAGTCAAATGGTCTATCACATTAGATGTTCTGTCTATTTCCTGTCCAGTCATATGGTCTATCACATTAGATGTTGTTTCTATTTCCTGTTCAGTCAAATGGTCTATCACATTAGATGTTCTGTCTATTTCCTGTCCAGTCATATGGTCTATCACATTAGATGTTCTGTCTATTTCCTGTCCAGTCACATGGTCTATCACATTAGATGTTCTGTCTATTTCCTGTCCAGTCACATGGTCTATCACATTAGATGTTTTGTCTATTTCCTGTCCAGTCATATGGTCTATCACATTAGATGTTCTGTCTATTTCCTGTCCAGTCATATGGTCTATCACATTAGATGTTCTGTCTATTTCCTGTCCAGTCATATGGTCTATCACATTAGATGTTCTGTCTATTTCCTGTCCAGTCACATGGGCTATCACATTAGATGTTCTGTCTATTTCCTGTCCAGTCACATGGTCTATTTCCTGTCCAGTCATATGGTCTATCACATTAGATGTTCTGTCTATTTCCTGTCCAGTCATATGGTCTATCACATTAGATGTTCTTTCTATTTCCTGTCCAGTCATATGGTCTATCACATTAGATGTTCTTTCTATTTCCTGTCCAGTCATATGGTCTATCACATTAGATGTTCTTTCTATTTCCTGTCCAGTCATATGGTCTATCACATTAGATGTTCTGTCTATTTCCTGTCCAGTCAAATGGTCTATCACATTAGATGTTGTTTCTATTTCCTGTTCAGTCATGTGGTCTATCACATTAGATGTTCTGTCTATTTCCTGTTCAGTCATATGGTCTATCACATTAGATGTTCTGTCTATTTCCTGTCCAGTCATATGGTCTATCACATTAGATGTTGTTTCTATTTCCTGTTCAGTCATATGGTCTATCACATTAGATGTTCTGTCTATTTCCTGTCCAGTCATATGGTCTATCACATTAGATGTTGTTTCTATTTCCTGTTCAGTCATATGGTCTATCACATTAAATGATCTGTCTATTTCCTGTCCAGTCATATGGTCTATCACATTAGATGTTCTGTCTCTTTCCTCTCCAGTCACATGGTCTATCACATTAGATGTTCTGTCTATTTCCTGTCCAGTCATATGGTCTGTCACATTAGATGTTCTGTCTATTTCCTGTCCAGTCATATGGTCTATCACATTCGGTGTTCTGTCTATTTCCTGTCCAGTCATATGGTCTATCACATGAGATGTTGTTTCTATTTCCTGTCCAGTCATATAGTCTATTTCCTGTCAAGTCACATGGTCTATCACATTAGATGTTTTTTCTATTTCCTGTTCAGTCATATGGTCTATCACATTAGATGTTCTGTCTATTTCCTGTTCAGTCATATGGTCTATCACATTAGATGTTCTGTCTATTTCCTGTCCAGTCATATGGTCTATCACATTAGATGTTGTTTCTATTTCCTGTCCAGTCATATGGTCTATCACATTAGATGTTCTGTCTATTTCCTGTCCAGTCATATGGTCTATCACATTAGATGTTCTGTCTATTTCCTGTCCAGTCACATGGTCTATCACATTAGATGTTCTGTCTATTTCCTGTCCAGTCACATGGTCTATCACATTAGATGTTTTTTCTATTTCCTGTTCAGTCATATGGTCTATCACATTAGATGTTCTGTCTATTTCCTGTTCAGTCATATGGTCTATCACATTAGATGTTCTGTCTATTTCCTGTCCAGTCATATGGTCTATCACATTAGATGTTGTTTCTATTTCCTGTCCAGTCATATGGTCTATCACATTAGATGTTCTGTCTATTTCCTGTCCAGTCATATGGTCTATCACATTAGATGTTCTGTCTATTTCCTGTCCAGTCACATGGTCTATCACATTAGATGTTCTGTCTATTTCCTGTCCAGTCATATGGTCTATCACATTAGATGTTCTGTCTATTTCCTGTCCAGTCATATGGTCTATCACATTAGATGTTCTGTCTATTTCCTGTTCAGTCATATGGTCTATCACATTAGATGTTCTGTCTATTTCCTGTTCAGTCATATGGTCTATCACATTAGATGTTCTGTCTATTTCCTGTCCAGTCATATGGTCTATCACATTAGATGTTGTTTCTATTTCCTGTCCAGTCATATGGTCTATCACATTAGATGTTCTGTCTATTTCCTGTCCAGTCATATGGTCTATCACATTAGATGTTCTGTCTATTTCCTGTCCAGTCACATGGTCTATCACATTAGATGTTCTGTCTATTTCCTGTCCAGTCACATGGTCTATCACATTAGATGTTTTTTCTATTTCCTGTTCAGTCATATGGTCTATCACATTAGATGTTCTGTCTATTTCCTGTTCAGTCATATGGTCTATCACATTAGATGTTCTGTCTATTTCCTGTCCAGTCATATGGTCTATCACATTAGATGTTGTTTCTATTTCCTGTCCAGTCATATGGTCTATCACATTAGATGTTCTGTCTATTTCCTGTCCAGTCATATGGTCTATCACATTAGATGTTCTGTCTATTTCCTGTCCAGTCACATGGTCTATCACATTAGATGTTCTGTCTATTTCCTGTCCAGTCATATGGTCTATCACATTAGATGTTCTGTCTATTTCCTGTCCAGTCATATGGTCTATCACATTAGATGTTCTGTCTATTTCCTGTCCAGTCATATGGTCTATCACATTAGATGTTCGGTCTCTTTCCTGTCCAGTCACATGGGCTATCACATTAGATGTTCTGTCTATTTCCTGTCCAGTCACATGGTCTATTTCCTGTCCAGTCATATGGTCTATCACATTAGATGTTCTGTCTATTTCCTGTCCAGTCATATGGTCTATCACATTAGATGTTCTTTCTATTTCCTGTCCAGTCATATGGTCTATCACATTAGATGTTCTTTCTATTTCCTGTCCAGTCATATGGTCTATCACATTAGATGTTCTTTCTATTTCCTGTCCAGTCATATGGTCTATCACATTAGATGTTCTGTCTATTTCCTGTCCAGTCAAATGGTCTATCACATTAGATGTTGTTTCTATTTCCTGTTCAGTCATGTGGTCTATCACATTAGATGTTCTGTCTATTTCCTGTTCAGTCATATGGTCTATCACATTAGATGTTCTGTCTATTTCCTGTCCAGTCATATGGTCTATCACATTAGATGTTGTTTCTATTTCCTGTTCAGTCATATGGTCTATCACATTAGATGTTCTGTCTATTTCCTGTCCAGTCATATGGTCTATCACATTAGATGTTGTTTCTATTTCCTGTTCAGTCATATGGTCTATCACATTAAATGATCTGTCTATTTCCTGTCCAGTCATATGGTCTATCACATTAGATGTTCTGTCTCTTTCCTCTCCAGTCACATGGTCTATCACATTAGATGTTCTGTCTATTTCCTGTCCAGTCATATGGTCTATCACATTAGATGTTCTGTCTATTTCCTGTCCAGTCATATGGTCTATCACATTCGGTGTTCTGTCTATTTCCTGTCCAGTCATATGGTCTATCACATGAGATGTTGTTTCTATTTCCTGTCCAGTCATATAGTCTATTTCCTGTCAAGTCACATGGTCTATCACATTAGATGTTTTTTCTATTTCCTGTTCAGTCATATGGTCTATCACATTAGATGTTCTGTCTATTTCCTGTTCAGTCATATGGTCTATCACATTAGATGTTCTGTCTATTTCCTGTCCAGTCATATGGTCTATCACATTAGATGTTCTGTCTATTTCCTGTTCAGTCATATGGTCTATCACATTAGATGTTCTGTCTATTTCCTGTCCAGTCATATGGTCTATCACATTAGATGTTGTTTCTATTTCCTGTCCAGTCATATGGTCTATCACATTAGATGTTCTGTCTATTTCCTGTCCAGTCATATGGTCTATCACATTAGATGTTCTGTCTATTTCCTGTCCAGTCACATGGTCTATCACATTAGATGTTCTGTCTATTTCCTGTCCAGTCACATGGTCTATCACATTAGATGTTTTTTCTATTTCCTGTTCAGTCATATGGTCTATCACATTAGATGTTCTGTCTATTTCCTGTTCAGTCATATGGTCTATCACATTAGATGTTCTGTCTATTTCCTGTCCAGTCATATGGTCTATCACATTAGATGTTGTTTCTATTTCCTGTCCAGTCATATGGTCTATCACATTAGATGTTCTGTCTATTTCCTGTCCAGTCATATGGTCTATCACATTAGATGTTCTGTCTATTTCCTGTCCAGTCACATGGTCTATCACATTAGATGTTCTGTCTATTTCCTGTCCAGTCATATGGTCTATCACATTAGATGTTCTGTCTATTTCCTGTCCAGTCATATGGTCTATCACATTAGATGTTCTGTCTATTTCCTGTCCAGTCATATGGTCTATCACATTAGATGTTCGGTCTCTTTCCTGTCCAGTCACATGGGCTATCACATTAGATGTTCTGTCTATTTCCTGTCCAGTCACATGGTCTATTTCCTGTCCAGTCATATGGTCTATCACATTAGATGTTCTGTCTATTTCCTGTCCAGTCATATGGTCTATCACATTAGATGTTCTTTCTATTTCCTGTCCAGTCATATGGTCTATCACATTAGATGTTCTTTCTATTTCCTGTCCAGTCATATGGTCTATCACATTAGATGTTCTTTCTATTTCCTGTCCAGTCATATGGTCTATCACATTAGATGTTCTGTCTATTTCCTGTCCAGTCAAATGGTCTATCACATTAGATGTTGTTTCTATTTCCTGTTCAGTCATGTGGTCTATCACATTAGATGTTCTGTCTATTTCCTGTTCAGTCATATGGTCTATCACATTAGATGTTCTGTCTATTTCCTGTCCAGTCATATGGTCTATCACATTAGATGTTGTTTCTATTTCCTGTTCAGTCATATGGTCTATCACATTAGATGTTCTGTCTATTTCCTGTCCAGTCATATGGTCTATCACATTAGATGTTGTTTCTATTTCCTGTTCAGTCATATGGTCTATCACATTAAATGATCTGTCTATTTCCTGTCCAGTCATATGGTCTATCACATTAGATGTTCTGTCTCTTTCCTCTCCAGTCACATGGTCTATCACATTAGATGTTCTGTCTATTTCCTGTCCAGTCATATGGTCTATCACATTAGATGTTCTGTCTATTTCCTGTCCAGTCATATGGTCTATCACATTCGGTGTTCTGTCTATTTCCTGTCCAGTCATATGGTCTATCACATGAGATGTTGTTTCTATTTCCTGTCCAGTCATATAGTCTATTTCCTGTCAAGTCACATGGTCTATCACATTAGATGTTTTTTCTATTTCCTGTTCAGTCATATGGTCTATCACATTAGATGTTCTGTCTATTTCCTGTTCAGTCATATGGTCTATCACATTAGATGTTCTGTCTATTTCCTGTCCAGTCATATGGTCTATCACATTAGATGTTGTTTCTATTTCCTGTCCAGTCATATGGTCTATCACATTAGATGTTCTGTCTATTTCCTGTCCAGTCATATGGTCTATCACATTAGATGTTCTGTCTATTTCCTGTCCAGTCACATGGTCTATCACATTAGATGTTCTGTCTATTTCCTGTCCAGTCACATGGTCTATCACATTAGATGTTTTTTCTATTTCCTGTTCAGTCATATGGTCTATCACATTAGATGTTCTGTCTATTTCCTGTTCAGTCATATGGTCTATCACATTAGATGTTCTGTCTATTTCCTGTCCAGTCATATGGTCTATCACATTAGATGTTGTTTCTATTTCCTGTCCAGTCATATGGTCTATCACATTAGATGTTCTGTCTATTTCCTGTCCAGTCATATGGTCTATCACATTAGATGTTCTGTCTATTTCCTGTCCAGTCACATGGTCTATCACATTAGATGTTCTGTCTATTTCCTGTCCAGTCACATGGTCTATCACATTAGATGTTTTGTCTATTTCCTGTCCAGTCATATGGTCTATCACATTAGATGTTCTGTCTATTTCCTGTCCAGTCATATGGTCTATCACATTAGATGTTCTGTCTATTTCTTGTCTAGTCATATGGTCTATCACATTAGATGTTCTGTCTATTTCCTGTCCAGTCATATGGTCTATCACATTAGATGTTCGGTCTCTTTCCTGTCCAGTCACATGGGCTATCACATTAGATGTTCTGTCTATTTCCTGTCCAGTCACATGGTCTATTTCCTGTCCAGTCATATGGTCTGTCACATTAGATGTTCTGTCTATTTCCTGTCCAGTCATATGGTCTATCACATTAGATGTTCTTTCTATTTCCTGTCCAGTCATATGGTCTATCACATTAGATGTTCTTTCTATTTCCTGTCCAGTCATATGGTCTATCACATTAGATGTTCTGTATATTTCCTGTCCAGTCAAATGGTCTATCACATTAGATGTTGTTTCTATTTCCTGTCCAGTCATATGGTCTATTTCCTGTCCAGTCACATGGTCTATCACATTAGATGTTGTTTCTATTTCCTGTTCAGTCATGTGGTCTATCACATTAGATGTTCTGTCTATTTCCTGTTCAGTCATATGGTCTATCACATTAGATGTTCTGTCTATTTCCTGTCCAGTCATATGGTCTATCACATTAGATGTTGTTTCTATTTCCTGTTCAGTCATATGGTCTATCACATTAGATGTTCTGTCTATTTCCTGTCCAGTCATATGTTCTATCACATTAGATGTTGTTTCTATTTCCTGTTCAGTCATATGGTCTATCACATTAGATGTTCTGTCTATTTCCTGTCCAGTCATATGGTCTATCACATTAGATGTTGTTTCTATTTCCTGTTCAGTCATATGGTCTATCACATTAGATGTTCTGTCTATTTCCTGTCCAGTCATATGTTCTATCACATTAGATGTTGTTTCTATTTCCTGTTCAGTCATATGGTCTATCACATTAAATGATCTGTCTATTTCCTGTCCAGTCATATGGTCTATCACATTAGATGTTCTGTCTATTTCCTGTCCAGTCATATGGTCTATCACATTAGATGTTCTGTCTATTTCCTGTCCAGTCATATGGTCTATCACATTAGATGTTCTGTCTATTTCCTGTCCAGTCATATGGTCTATCACATTAGATGTTGTTTCTATTTCCTGTTCAGTCATATGGTCTATCACATTAGATGTTCTGTCTATTTCCTGTCCAGTCATATGTTCTATCACATTAGATGTTGTTTCTATTTCCTGTTCAGTCATATGGTCTATCACATTAAATGATCTGTCTATTTCCTGTCCAGTCATATGGTCTATCACATTAGATGTTCTGTCTATTTCCTGTCCAGTCATATGGTCTATCACATTAGATGTTCTGTCTATTTCCTGTCCAGTCACATGGTCTATCACATTAGATGTTCTGTCTATTTCCTGTCCAGTCATATGGTCTATCACATTAGATGTTCTGTCTCTTTCCTGTCCAGTCACATGGTCTATCACATTAGATGTTCTGTCTATTTCCTGTCCAGTCATATGGTCTATCACATTAGATGTTCTGTCTATTTCCTGTCCAGTCATATGGTCTATCACATTAGATGTTCTGTCTATTTCCTGTCCAGTCATATGGTCTATCACATTAGATGTTCTTTCTATTTCCTGTCCAGTCATATGGTCTATCACATTAGATGTTCTTTCTATTTCCTGTCCAGTCATATGGTCTATCACATTAGATGTTCTCTCTATTTCCTGTCCAGTCATATGGTCTATCACATTAGATGTTGTTTCTATTTCCTGTCCAGTCATATGGTCTATTTCCTGTCCAGTCACATGGTCTATCACATTAGTTGTTCTGTCTATTTCCTGTTCAGTCATATGGTCTATCACATTAGATGTTCTGTCTATTTCCTGTCCATTCACATGGTCTATCACATTAGATGTTGTTTCTATTTCCTGTTCAGTCATATGGTCTATCACATTAAATGTTCTGTCTATGTCCTGTCCAGTCATATGGTCTATCACATTAGATGTTCTGTCTATTTCCTGTCCAGTCATATGGTCTATCACATTAGATGTTCTGTCTATTTCCTGTCCAGTCACACGGTCTATCACATTAGATGTTCTGTCTATTTCCTGTCCAGTCATATGGTCTATCACATTAGATGTTCTGTCTATTTCCTGTCCAGTCATATGGTCTATCACATTAGATGTTCTGTCTATTTCCTGTCCAGTCATATGGTCTATCACATTAGATGTTCTGTCTATTTCCTGTCCAGTCATATGGTCTATCACATTAGATTTTCTGTCTATTTCCTGTCCAGTCATATGGTCTATCACATTAGATTTTCTGTCTATTTCCTGTCCAGTCATATGGTCTATCACATTAGATGTTGTTTCTATTTCCTGTCCAGTCATATGGTCTATTTCCTGTCCAGTCACATGGTCCATCACATTAGATGTTGTTTCTATTTCCTGTTCAGTCATGTGGTCTATCACATTAGATGTTCTGTCTATTTCCTGTTCAGTCATATGGTATATCACATTAGATGTTCTGTCTATTTCCTGTCCAGTCATATGGTCTATCACATTAGATGTTGTTTCTATTTCCTGGTCAGTCATATGGTGTATCACCTTAGATGTTGTTTCTATTTCCTGTTCAGTCATATGGTCTATCACATTAAATGTTCTGTCTATTTCCTGTCCAGTCATATGGTCTATCACATTAGATGTTCTGTCTATTTCCTGTACAGTCATATGGTCTATCACATTAGATGTTGTTTCTATTTCCTGTTCAGTCATATGGTCTATCACATTAAATGTTCTGTCTATTTCCTGTCCAGTCATATGGTCTATCACATTAGATGTTCTGTCTATTTCCTGTCCAGTCATATGGTCTATCACATTAGATGTTCTGTCTATTTCCTGTCCAGTCACACGGTCTATCACATATGATGTTCTGTCTATTTCCTGTCCAGTCACATGGTCTATCACATTAGATGTTCTGTCTGTTTCCTGTCCAGCCACATGGTCTATCACATTAGATGTTCTGTCTATGTCCTGTCCAGTCACATGGTCTATCACATTAGATGTTCTGTCTATTTCCTGTCCAGTCATATGGTCTATCACATTAGATGTTGTTTCTATTACCTGTTCAGTCATATGGTCTATCACATTAGATGTTCTGTCTATTTCCTGTTCAGTCATATGGTCTATCACATTAGATGTTCTGTCTATTTCCTGTCCAGTCATATGGTCTATCACATTAGATGTTGTTTCTATTTCCTGTTCAGTCAAATGGTCTATCACATTAGATGTTCTGTCTATTTCCTGTCCAGTCATATGGTCTATCACATTAGATGTTGTTTCTATTTCCTGTCCAGTCATATGGTCTATCACATTAGATGTTCTGTCTATTTCCTGTCCAGTCATATGGTCTATCACATTAGATGTTCTGTCTATTTCCTGTCCAGTCACATGGTCTATCACATTAGATGTTCTGTCTATTTCCTGTCCAGTCACATGGTCTATCACATTAGATGTTTTGTCTATTTCCTGTCCAGTCATATGGTCTATCACATTAGATGTTCTGTCTATTTCCTGTCCAGTCATATGGTCTATCACATTAGATGTTCTGTCTATTTCTTGTCCAGTCATATGGTCTATCTGGCAGTCTCTATGGGGGTGCCACAGGGTTCAATTCTCGGGCCGACTCTTTTCTCTGTGTATATCAATGATGTTGCTCTTGCTGCGGGCGATTCCCTGATCCACCTCTATGCAGACGACACCATTCTATATACTTTCGGCCCGTCTTTGGACACTGTGCTATCTAACCTCCAAACAAGCTTCAATGCCATACAACACTCCTTCCGTGGCCTCCAACTGCTCTTAAACGCTAGTAAAACCAAATGCATGCTTTTCAACCGGTCGCTGCCTGCACCTGCATGCCCGACTAGCATCACCACCCTGGATGGTTCCGACCTAGAATATGTGGACGTCTATAAGTACCTAGGTGTCTGGCTAGACTGCAAACTCTCCTTCCAGACTCATATCAAACATCTCCAATCGAAAATCAAATCAAGAGTCGGCTTTCTATTCCGCAACAAAGCCTCCTTCACTCAAGCCGCCAAGCTTACCCTAGTAAAACTGACTATCCTACCGATCCTCGACTTCGGCGATGTCATCTACAAAATGGCTTCCAACACTCTACTCAGCAAACTGGATGCAGTCTATCACAGTGCCATCCGTTTTGTCACTAAAGCACCTTATACTACCCACCACTGCGACTTGTATGCTCTAGTCGGCTGGCCCTCGCTACATATTCGTCGCCAGACCCACTGGCTCCAGGTCATCTACAAGTCTATGCTAGGTAAAGCTCCGCCTTATCTCAGCTCACTGGTCACGATGGCAACACCCATCCGTAGCACGCGCTCCAGCAGGTGTATCTCACTGATCATCCCTAAAGCCAACACCTCATTTGGCCGCCTTTCGTTCCAGTACTCTGCTGCCTGTGACTGGAACGAATTGCAAAAATCGCTGAAGTTGGAGACTTTTATCTCCCTCACCAACTTCAAACATCAGCTATCTGAGCAGCTAACCGATCGCTGCAGCTGTACATAGTCTATTGGTAAATAGCCCACCCTTTTCACCTACCTCATCCCCGTACTGTTTCTATTTATTTACTTTTCTGCTCTTCTGCACACCAATATCTCTACCTGTACATGACCATCTGATCTTTTATCACTCCAGTGTTAATCTGCAAAATTGTAATTATTTGCCTACCTCCTCATGCCTTTTGCACACATTGTATATAGACCCCCCCTTCGTTTTCTACTGTGTTATTGACTTGTTAATTGTTTACTCCATGTGTAACTCTTTGTTGTATGCTCACACTGCTATGCTTTATCTTGGCCAGGTCGCAGTTGCAAATGAGAACTTGTTCTCAACTAGCCTACCTGGTTAAATAAAGGTGAAATAAAGAAATAAAGAAATAAAGAAATATCACATTAGATGTTCTGTCTATTTCCTGTCCAGTCATATGGTCTATCACATTAGATGTTCGGTCTCTTTCCTGTCCAGTCACATGGGCTATCACATTAGATGTTCTGTCTATTTCCTGTCCAGTCACATGGTCTATTTCCTGTCCAGTCATATGGTCTATCACATTAGATGTTCTGTCTATTTCCTGTCCAGTCATATGGTCTATCACATTAGATGTTCTTTCTATTTCCTGTCCAGTCATATGGTCTATCACATTAGATGTTCTGTCTATTTCCTGTCCAGTCATATGGTCTATTTCCTGTCCAGTCACATGGTCTATCACATTAGATGTTGTTTCTATTTCCTGTTCAGTCATGTGGTCTATCACATTAGATGTTCAGTCTATTTCCTGTTCAGTCATATGGTCTATCACATTAGATGTTCTGTCTATTTCCTGTCCAGTCAAATGGTCTATCACATTAGATGTTCTGTCTATTTCCTGTCCAGTCAAATGGTCTATCACATTAGATGTTGTTTCTATTTCCTGTCCAGTCACATGGTCTATTTCCTGTCCAGTCATATGGTCTATCACATTAGATGTTCTGTCTATTTCCTGTCCAGTCAAATGGTCTATCACATTAGATGTTGTTTCTATTTCCTGTCCAGTCATGTGGTCTATTTCCTGTCCAGTCACATGGTCTATCACATTAGATGTTGTTTCTATTTCCTGTTCAGTCATGTGGTCTATCACATTAGATGTTCTGTCTATTTCCTGTTCAGTCATATGGTCTATCACATTAGATGTTCTGTCTATTTCCTGTCCAGTCATATGGTCTATCACATTAGATGTTGTTTCTATTTCCTGTTCAGTCATATGGTCTATCACATTAGATGTTCTGTCTATTTCCTGTCCAGTCATATGTTCTATCACATTAGATGTTGTTTATATTTCCTGTTCAGTCATATGGTCTATCACATTAAATGATCTGTCTATTTCCTGTCCAGTCATATGGTCTATCACATTAGATGTTCTGTCTATTTCCTGTCCAGTCATATGGTCTATCACATTAGATGTTCTGTCTATTTCCTGTCCAGTCACACGGTCTATCACATTAGATGTTCTGTCTATTTCCTGTCCAGTCACATGGTCTATCACATTAGATGTTCTGTCTATTTCCTGTCCAGTCATATGGTCTATCACATTAGATGTTCTGTCTCTTTCCTGTCCAGTCACATGGTCTATCACATTAGATGTTCTGTCTATTTCCTGTCCAGTCATATGGTCTATCACATTAGATGTTCTGTCTATTTCCTGTCCAGTCACACGGTCTATCACATTAGATGTTCTGTCTATTTCCTGTCCAGTCACATGGTCTATCACATTAGATGTTCTGTCTATTTCCTGTCCAGTCATATGGTCTATCACATTAGATGTTCTGTCTCTTTCCTGTCCAGTCACATGGTCTATCACATTAGATGTTCTGTCTATTTCCTGTCCAGTCATATGGTCTATCACATTAGATGTTCTGTCTATTTCCTGTCCAGTCACATGGGCTATCACATTAGATGTTCTGTCTATTTCCTGTCCAGTCACATGGTCTATTTCCTGTCCAGTCATATGGTCTATCACATTAGATGTTCTGTCTATTTCCTGTCCAGTCATATGGTCTATCACATTAGATGTTCTTTCTATTTCCTGTCCAGTCATATGGTCTATCACATTAGATGTTCTTTCTATTTCCTGTCCAGTCATATGGTCTATTTCCTGTCCAGTCACATGGTCTATCACATTAGATGTTGTTTCTATTTCCTGTTCAGTCATGTGGTCTATCACATTAGATGTTCAGTCTATTTCCTGTTCAGTCATATGGTCTATCACATTAGATGTTCTGTCTATTTCCTGTCCAGTCAAATGGTCTATCACATTAGATGTTCTGTCTATTTCCTGTCCAGTCAAATGGTCTATCACATTAGATGTTGTTTCTATTTCCTGTCCAGTCACATGGTCTATTTCCTGTCCAGTCATATGGTCTATCACATTAGATGTTCTGTCTATTTCCTGTCCAGTCAAATGGTCTATCACATTAGATGTTGTTTCTATTTCCTGTCCAGTCATGTGGTCTATTTCCTGTCCAGTCACATGGTCTATCACATTAGATGTTGTTTCTATTTCCTGTTCAGTCATGTGGTCTATCACATTAGATGTTCTGTCTATTTCCTGTTCAGTCATATGGTCTATCACATTAGATGTTCTGTCTATTTCCTGTCCAGTCATATGGTCTATCACATTAGATGTTCTGTCTATTTCCTGTCCAGTCACACGGTCTATCACATTAGATGTTCTGTCTATTTCCTGTCCAGTCACATGGTCTATCACATTAGATGTTCTGTCTATTTCCTGTCCAGTCATATGGTCTATCACATTAGATGTTCTGTCTCTTTCCTGTCCAGTCACATGGTCTATCACATTAGATGTTCTGTCTATTTCCTGTCCAGTCATATGGTCTATCACATTAGATGTTCTGTCTATTTCCTGTCCAGTCACACGGTCTATCACATTAGATGTTCTGTCTATTTCCTGTCCAGTCACATGGTCTATCACATTAGATGTTCTGTCTATTTCCTGTCCAGTCATATGGTCTATCACATTAGATGTTCTGTCTCTTTCCTGTCCAGTCACATGGTCTATCACATTAGATGTTCTGTCTATTTCCTGTCCAGTCATATGGTCTATCACATTAGATGTTCTGTCTATTTCCTGTCCAGTCACATGGGCTATCACATTAGATGTTCTGTCTATTTCCTGTCCAGTCACATGGTCTATTTCCTGTCCAGTCATATGGTCTATCACATTAGATGTTCTGTCTATTTCCTGTCCAGTCATATGGTCTATCACATTAGATGTTCTTTCTATTTCCTGTCCAGTCATATGGTCTATCACATTAGATGTTCTTTCTATTTCCTGTCCAGTCATATGGTCTATTTCCTGTCCAGTCACATGGTCTATCACATTAGATGTTGTTTCTATTTCCTGTTCAGTCATGTGGTCTATCACATTAGATGTTCAGTCTATTTCCTGTTCAGTCATATGGTCTATCACATTAGATGTTCTGTCTATTTCCTGTCCAGTCAAATGGTCTATCACATTAGATGTTCTGTCTATTTCCTGTCCAGTCAAATGGTCTATCACATTAGATGTTGTTTCTATTTCCTGTCCAGTCACATGGTCTATTTCCTGTCCAGTCATATGGTCTATCACATTAGATGTTCTGTCTATTTCCTGTCCAGTCAAATGGTCTATCACATTAGATGTTGTTTCTATTTCCTGTCCAGTCATGTGGTCTATTTCCTGTCCAGTCACATGGTCTATCACATTAGATGTTGTTTCTATTTCCTGTTCAGTCATGTGGTCTATCACATTAGATGTTCTGTCTATTTCCTGTTCAGTCATATGGTCTATCACATTAGATGTTCTGTCTATTTCCTGTCCAGTCATATGGTCTATCACATTAGATGTTGTTTCTATTTCCTGTTCAGTCATATGGTCTATCACATTAGATGTTCTGTCTATTTCCTGTCCAGTCATATGTTCTATCACATTAGATGTTGTTTATATTTCCTGTTCAGTCATATGGTCTATCACATTAAATGATCTGTCTATTTCCTGTCCAGTCATATGGTCTATCACATTAGATGTTCTGTCTATTTCCTGTCCAGTCATATGGTCTATCACATTAGATGTTCTGTCTATTTCCTGTCCAGTCATATGGTCTATCACATTAGATGTTCTGTCTCTTTCCTGTCCAGTCACATGGTCTATCACATTAGATGTTCTGTCTATTTCCTGTCCAGTCATATGGTCTATCACATTAGATGTTCTGTCTATTTCCTGTCCAGTCATATGGTCTATCACATTAGATGTTCTGTCTATTTCCTGTCCAGTCATATGGTCTATCACATTAGATGTTCTTTCTATTTCCTGTCCAGTCATATGGTCTATCACATTAGATGTTCTTTCTATTTCCTGTCCAGTCATATGGTCTATCACATTAGATGTTCTCTCTATTTCCTGTCCAGTCATATGGTCTATCACATTAGATGTTGTTTCTATTTCCTGTCCAGTCATATGGTCTATTTCCTGTCCAGTCACATGGTCTATCACATTAGTTGTTCTGTCTATTTCCTGTTCAGTCATATGGTCTATCACATTAGATGTTCTGTCTATTTCCTGTCCAGTCATATGGTATATCACATTAGATGTTGTTTCTATTTCCTGTTCAGTCATATGGTCTATCACATTAGATGTTCTGTCTATTTCCTGTCCATTCATATGGTCTATCACATTAGATGTTGTTTCTATTTCCTGTTCAGTCATATGGTCTATCACATTAAATGTTCTGTCTATGTCCTGTCCAGTCATATGGTCTATCACATTAGATGTTCTGTCTATTTCCTGTCCAGTCATATGGTCTATCACATTAGATGTTCTGTCTATTTCCTGTCCAGTCACACGGTCTATCACATTAGATGTTCTGTCTATTTCCTGTCCAGTCATATGGTCTATCACATTAGATGTTCTGTCTATTTCCTGTCCAGTCATATGGTCTATCACATTAGATGTTCTGTCTATTTCCTGTCCAGTCATATGGTCTATCACATTAGATGTTCTGTCTATTTCCTGTCCAGTCATATGGTCTATCACATTAGATTTTCTGTCTATTTCCTGTCCAGTCATATGGTCTATCACATTAGATGTTGTTTCTATTTCCTGTCCAGTCATATGGTCTATTTCCTGTCCAGTCACATGGTCCATCACATTAGATGTTGTTTCTATTTCCTGTTCAGTCATGTGGTCTATCACATTAGATGTTCTGTCTATTTCCTGTTCAGTCATATGGTATATCACATTAGATGTTCTGTCTATTTCCTGTCCAGTCATATGGTCTATCACATTAGATGTTGTTTCTATTTCCTGGTCAGTCATATGGTGTATCACCTTAGATGTTGTTTCTATTTCCTGTTCAGTCATATGGTCTATCACATTAAATGTTCTGTCTATTTCCTGTCCAGTCATATGGTCTATCACATTAGATGTTCTGTCTATTTCCTGTACAGTCATATGGTCTATCACATTAGATGTTGTTTCTATTTCCTGTTCAGTCATATGGTCTATCACATTAGATGTTGTTTCTATTTCCTGTTCAGTCATATGGTCTATCACATTAGATGTTCTGTCTATTTCCTGTCCAGTCACACGGTCTATCACATATGATGTTCTGTCTATTTCCTGTCCAGTCACATGGTCTATCACATTAGATGTTCTGTCTGTTTCCTGTCCAGCCACATGGTCTATCACATTAGATGTTCTGTCTATGTCCTGTCCAGTCACATGGTCTATCACATTAGATGTTCTGTCTATTTCCTGTCCAGTCATATGGTCTATCACATTAGATGTTATGTCTATTTCCTGTCCAGTCATATGGTCTCTCACATTAGATGTTCTGTCTATTTCCTGTCCAGTCATATGGTCTATCCCATTAGATGTTCTGTCTATTTCCTGTCCAGTCACATGGTCTATCACATTAGATGTTCTGTCTATTTCCTGTCCAGTCACATGGTCTATCTATTTCCTGTCCAGTCATATGGTCTATCACATTAGATGTTCTGTCTATTTCCTGTCCAGTCACATGGTCTATCACATTAGATGTTCTGTCTATTTCCTGTCCAGTCATATGGTCTATCACATTAGATGTTGTTTCTATTTCCTGTCCAGTCACATGGTCTATCACATTAGATGTTCTGTCTTTTTCCTGTCCAGTCATATGGTCTATCACATTAGATGTTCTGTCTATTTCCTGTCCAGTCACATGGTCTATCACATTAGATGTTCTGTCTATTTCCTGTCCAGTCACATGGTCTATCACATTAGATGTTCTGTCTATTTCCTGTCCAGTCATATGGTCTATCACATTAGATATTCTGTCTATTTCCTGTCCAGACACATGGTCTATCACATTAGATGTTCTGTCTATTTCCTGTCCAGTCACATGGTCTATCACATTAGATGTTCTGTCTATTTCCTGTCCAGTCACATGGTCTATCACATTAGATATTCTGTCTATTTCCTGTACAGTCACATGGTCTATCACATTAGATGTTCTGTCTATTTCCTGTCCAGTCACATGGTCTATCACATTAGATGTTCTGTCTATTTCCTGTCCAGTCATATGGTCTATCACATTAGATGTTCTGTCTATTTCCTGTCCAGTCATATGGTCTATCACATTAGATGTTCTGTCTATTTCCTGTCCAGTCACATGGTCTATCACATTAGATGTTCTGTCTATTTCCTGTCCAGTCATATGGTCTATCACATTAGATGTTCTGTCTATTTCCTGTCCAGTCATATGGTCTATCACATTCGATGTTCTGTCTATTTCCTGTCCAGTCATATGGTCTATCACATTAGATTCTCTTTCTGTTTCCTGTCCAGTCATATGGTCTATCACATTAGATGTTCTGTCTATTTCCTGTCCAGTCATATGGTCTATCACATTAGATGTTGTTTCTATTTCCTGTCCAGTCATATGGTATATTTCCTGTCCAGTCACATGGTCTATCACATTAGATGTTGTTTCTATTTCCTGTTCAGTCATGTGGTCTATCACATTAGATGTTCTGTCTATTTCCTGTTCAGTCATATGGTCTATCACATTAGATGTTCTGTCTATTTCCTGTCCAGTCATATGGTCTATCACATTAGATGTTGTTTCTATTTCCTGTTCAGTCATATGGTCTATCACATTAGATGTTCTGTCTATTTCCTGTCCAGTCATATGGTCTATCACATTAGATGTTGTTTCTATTTCCTGTCCAGTCATGTGGTCTATTTCCTGTCCAGTCATATGGTCTATCACATTAGATGTTCTGTCTATTTCCTGTCCAGTCATTTGGTCTATCACATTAGATGTTGTTTCTATTTCCTGTCCAGTCATATGGTCTATCACATTAGATGTTGTTTCTATTTCCTGTCCAGTCATATGGTCTATTTCCTGTCCAGTCACATGGTCTATCACATTAGATGTTGTTTCTATTTCCTGTTCAGTCATGTGGTCTATCACATTAGATGTTGTTTCTATTTCCTGTTCAGTCATATGGTCTATCACATTAGATGTTCTGTCTATTTCCTGTTCAGTCATATTGTCTATCACATTAGATGTTCTGTCTATTTCCTGTCCAGTCATATGGTCTATCACATTAGATGTTGTTTCTATTTCCTGTTCAGTCAAATGGTCTATCACATTAGATGTTCTGTCTATTTCCTGTCCAGTCATATGGTCTATCACATTAGATGTTGTTTCTATTTCCTGTCCAGTCACATGGTCTATCACATTAGATGTTCTGTCTATTTCCTGTCCAGTCATATGGTCTATCACATTAGATGTTCTGTCTATTTCCTGTTCAGTCACATGGTCTATCACATTAGATGTTCTGTCTATTTCCTGTCCAGTCACATGGTCTATCACATTAGATGATCTGTCTATTTCCTGTCCAGTCATATGGTCTATCACATTAGATATTCTGTCTATTTCCTGTCCAGACACATGGTCTATCACATTAGATGTTCTGTCTATTTCCTGTCCAGTCACATGGTCTATCACATTAGATGTTCTGTCTATTTCCTGTCCAGTCACATGGTCTATCACATTAGATATTCTGTCTATTTCCTGTACAGTCACATGGTCTATCACATTAGATGTTCTGTCTATTTCCTGTCCAGTCACATGGTCTATCACATTAGATGTTCTGTCTATTTCCTGTCCAGTCATATGGTCTATCACATTAGATATTCTGTCTATTTCCTGTCCAGACACATGGTCTATCACATTAGATGTTCTGTCTATTTCCTGTCCAGTCACATGGTCTATCACATTAGATGTTCTGTCTATTTCCTGTCCAGTCACATGGTCTATCACATTAGATATTCTGTCTATTTCCTGTACAGTCACATGGTCTATCACATTAGATGTTCTGTCTATTTCCTGTCCAGTCACATGGTCTATCACATTAGATGTTCTGTCTATTTCCTGTCCAGTCATATGGTCTATCACATTAGATGTTCTGTCTATTTCCTGTCCAGTCATATGGTCTATCACATTCGATGTTCTGTCTATTTCCTGTCCAGTCATATGGTCTATCACATTAGATTCTCTTTCTGTTTCCTGTCCAGTCATATGGTCTATCACATTAGATGTTCTGTCTATTTCCTGTCCAGTCATATGGTCTATCACATTAGATGTTGTTTCTATTTCCTGTCCAGTCATATGGTATATTTCCTGTCCAGTCACATGGTCTATCACATTAGATGTTGTTTCTATTTCCTGTTCAGTCATGTGGTCTATCACATTAGATGTTCTGTCTATTTCCTGTTCAGTCATATGGTCTATCACATTAGATGTTCTGTCTATTTCCTGTCCAGTCATATGGTCTATCACATTAGATGTTGTTTCTATTTCCTGTTCAGTCATATGGTCTATCACATTAGATGTTCTGTCTATTTCCTGTCCAGTCATATGGTCTATCACATTAGATGTTGTTTCTATTTCCTGTCCAGTCATGTGGTCTATTTCCTGTCCAGTCATATGGTCTATCACATTAGATGTTCTGTCTATTTCCTGTCCAGTCATTTGGTCTATCACATTAGATGTTGTTTCTATTTCCTGTCCAGTCATATGGTCTATCACATTAGATGTTGTTTCTATTTCCTGTCCAGTCATATGGTCTATTTCCTGTCCAGTCACATGGTCTATCACATTAGATGTTGTTTCTATTTCCTGTTCAGTCATGTGGTCTATCACATTAGATGTTGTTTCTATTTCCTGTTCAGTCATATGGTCTATCACATTAGATGTTCTGTCTATTTCCTGTTCAGTCATATTGTCTATCACATTAGATGTTCTGTCTATTTCCTGTCCAGTCATATGGTCTATCACATTAGATGTTGTTTCTATTTCCTGTTCAGTCAAATGGTCTATCACATTAGATGTTCTGTCTATTTCCTGTCCAGTCATATGGTCTATCACATTAGATGTTGTTTCTATTTCCTGTCCAGTCACATGGTCTATCACATTAGATGTTCTGTCTATTTCCTGTCCAGTCATATGGTCTATCACATTAGATGTTCTGTCTATTTCCTGTTCAGTCACATGGTCTATCACATTAGATGTTCTGTCTATTTCCTGTCCAGTCACATGGTCTATCACATTAGATGATCTGTCTATTTCCTGTCCAGTCATATGGTCTATCACATTAGATATTCTGTCTATTTCCTGTCCAGACACATGGTCTATCACATTAGATGTTCTGTCTATTTCCTGTCCAGTCACATGGTCTATCACATTAGATGTTCTGTCTATTTCCTGTCCAGTCACATGGTCTATCACATTAGATATTCTGTCTATTTCCTGTACAGTCACATGGTCTATCACATTAGATGTTCTGTCTATTTCCTGTCCAGTCACATGGTCTATCACATTAGATGTTCTGTCTATTTCCTGTCCAGTCACATGGTCTATCACATTAGATGTTGTTTCTATTTCCTGTCCAGTCACATGGTCTATCACATTAGATGTTCTGTCTATTTCCTGTCTAGTCATATGGTCTATCACATTAGATGTTCTGTCTATTTCCTGTCCAGTCACATGGTCTATCACATTAGATGTTCTGTCTATTTCCTGTCCAGTCATATGGTCTATCACATTAGATGTTGTTTCTATTTCCTGTCCAGTCACATGGTCTATCACATTAGATGTTCTGTCTATTTCCTGTCCAGTCATATGGTCTATCACATTAGATGTTCTGTCTATTTCCTGTCCAGTCACATGGTCTATCACATTAGATGTTCTGTCTATTTCCTGTCCAGTCACATGGTCTATCACATTAGATGTTCTGTCTATTTCCTGTCCAGTCATATGGTCTATCACATTAGATATTCTGTCTATTTCCTGTCCAGACACATGGTCTATCACATTAGATGTTCTGTCTATTTCCTGTCCAGTCACATGGTCTATCACATTAGATGTTCTGTCTATTTCCTGTCCAGTCACATGGTCTATCACATTAGATATTCTGTCTATTTCCTGTACAGTCACATGGTCTATCACATTAGATGTTCTGTCTATTTCCTGTCCAGTCACATGGTCTATCACATTAGATGTTCTGTCTATTTCCTGTCCAGTCACATGGTCTATCACATTAGATGTTGTTTCTATTTCCTGTCCAGTCATATGGTCTATCACATTAGATGTTATGTCTATTTCCTGTCCAGTCATATGGTCTATCACATTAGATGTTGTTTCTATTTCCTGTCCAGTCATATTGTCTATTTCCTGTCCAGTCACATGGTCTATCACATTAGATGTTGTTTCTATTTCCTGTTCAGTCATATGGTCTATCACATTAGATGTTCTTTCTATTTCCTGTCCAGTCATATGGTCTATCACATTCGATGTTCTGTCTATTTCCTGTCCAGTCATATGGTCTATCACATTAGATTCTCTTTCTGTTTCCTGTCCAGTCATATGGTCTATCACATTAGATGTTCTGTCTATTTCCTGTCCAGTCATATGGTCTATCACATTAGATGTTGTTTCTATTTCCTGTCCAGTCATATGGTCTATTTCCTGTCCAGTCATATGGTCTATCACATTAGATGTTCTGTCTATTTCCTGTCCAGTCATATGGTCTATCACATTAGATGTTGTTTCTATTTCCTGTTCAGTCATATGGTCTATCACATTAGATGTTCTGTCTATTTCCTGTCCAGTCATATGGTCTATCACATTAGATGTTGTTTCTATTTCCTGTTCAGTCATATGGTCTATCACATTAAATGTTCTGTCTATTTCCTGTCCAGTCATATGGTCTATCACATTAGATGTTCTGTCTATTTCCTGTACAGTCATATGGTCTATTTCCTGTTCAGTCATATGGTCTATTTCCTGTCCAGTCACATGGTCTATCACATTAGATATACTGTCTATTTCCTGTCCAGTCATATGGTCTATCACATTAGATGTTCTGTCTATTTCCTGTCCAGTCATATGGTCTATCACATTAGATGTTCTGTCTATTTCCTGTCCAGTCATATGGTCTATCACATTAGATGTTCTGTCTATTTCCTGTCCAGTCACATGGTCTATCACATTAGATGTTCTGTCTATTTCCTGTCCAGTCATATGGTCTATCACATTAGATGTTCTGTCTATTTCCTGTCCAGTCATATGGTCTATTTCCTGTCCAGTCATATGGTCTATTTCCTGTCCAGTCACATGGTCTATTTCCTGTCCAGTCACATGGTCTATTTCCTGTCCAGTCACATGGTCTATTTCCTGTCCAGTCACATGGTCTATTTCCTGTCCAGTCACATGGTCTATTTCCTGTCCAGTCACATGGTCTATTTCCTGTCCAGTCACATGGTCAATCACGTTTGATTTTCTTTTAGTTTTTTCTTGAAGGTGGATTTACGTTTTGCCTGAGAAATATGGATTGGTAAAGAGATCCATTCAGCTATGGCTCTATATAAAACTGTAGACTTCAGCGATTTGTTCTTGGCTTTTGTTGACTTAGTTTCCCTGAATGTCAGGGTGTCAGGGTGTCAGGGTGTCAGGTATAGTAATCTGATCTAGGTGTCAGGGTGTCAGGGAGTCAGGGTGTCAGGGTGTCAGGGAGTCAGGGTGTCAGGGTGTCAGGGTGTCAGGTATAGTAATCTGATCTAGGTGTCAAGGTGTCAGGGAGTCAGGGTGTCAGGGTGTCAGGGAGTCAGGGTGTCAGGGTGTCATGGGTCAGGTATAGTAATCTGATCTAGGTGTCAGGGTGTCAGGGTGTCAGGGTGTCAGGTATAGTAATCTGATCTAGGTGTCAGGGTGTCAGGGTGTCAGGTATAGTAATCTGATCTAGGTGTCAGGGTGTCAGGGTGTCAGGGTGTCAGGTATAGTAATCTGATTTCTGTGGACCTAATTGGAGTGGGTCTAGGTGTCAGGGTGTCAGGGTGTCAGGTATAGTAATCTGATTTCTGTGGACCTAATTGGAGTGGGTCTAGGTGTCAGGGTGTCAGGTATAGTAATCTGATTTCAACATGAAATCATGAGAGATTCTGATGCATTTGGACAATATTCATTCGGATAGAGCAATGAAGAGGCAATCTACCGGCCCTGTTTTGAGAAATGAAGAGGTAATCTACCAGCCCTGTTTTGAGCAATGAAGAGGTAATCTACCAGCCCTGTTTTGAGCAATGAAGAGGTAATCTACCAGCCCTGTTTTGAGCAATGAAGAGGTAATCTACCATCCCTGTTTTGAGCAATGAAGAGGTAATCTACCAGCCCTGTTTTGAGCAATGAAGAGGTAATCTACCAGCCCTGTTTTGAGAAATGAAGAGGTAATCTACCAGCCCTGTTTTGGGCTGGACAGTACTCTAAGTGTGATTGGACCAGGGATTGACCATATAACTGGACAGTACTCTAAGTGTGATAGGACCAGGGATTGACCATATAACTGGACAGTACTCTAAGTGTGATAGGACCAGGGATTGACCATATAACTGGACAGTACTCTAAGTGTGATAGGACCAGGGAATGACCATATAACTGGACAGTACTCTAAGTGTGATAGGACCAGGGATTGACCATATAACTGGACAGTACTCTAAGTGTGATAGGACCAGGGATTGACCATATAACTGGACAGTACTCTAAGTGTGATAGGACCAGGGATTGACCATATAACTGGACAGTACTCTAAGTGTGATAGGACCAGGGATTGACCATATAACTGGACAGTACTCTAAGTGTGATAGGACCAGGGATTGACCATATAACTGGACAGTACTCTAAGTGTGATAGGACCAGGGATTGACCATATAACTGGACAGTACTCTAAGTGTGATAGGACCAGGGATTGACCATATAACTGGACAGAACTCTAAGGATCTGCAGAGAAAAATGGAGAAACTCCCCAAATACAGGCGTGCCAAGCTTGTAGCGTCATAACCAAGAAGACTCAAGGTAGTAATCACTGCCAAAGGTGCTTCAACAAAGTACTGAGTAAAGGGTCTGAATACTTATGTAAATGTGATATTTCAGTCTGTTTTATCTTTGTCGTTATAGGGTATTGTGTGTAGGTTGATGAGTATTTAAAAATAAAAATGCATTGAATTAGGCTGTAAGGTTAAAAAAAAAGTGGAAAAAGTCAAGAGGTCTGAATACTTTCCGGTTGCTAGACATTTGCATTATTCAACCAAGATGGCATAGCAGTTCAGACGTCTTTTTGTCCTAGTCTTGTCGTGTCCTGTATATATATATATTTACAACTTTTTTCACCAACATTTTATTTTTATTTTCCATCATCTCATCTTCAAAACACTCTCCTGCAACCCGCCTCACCAATTTATATTTATAAAAAAGTATTATTTACCTCAAATCTGTAATCCTCCAAGAAGCTAGCCAGAAACTCCAAGAAGCTAGCCAGAAACTAGCCAGAAGCTAGCCAGGAGCTAGCCAGAAGCTAGCCCAGAAGCTAATCCAGAAGCTAATCAGAAGCTAGTTCAGAAGCTAGTTAGCTTCTTTACTGGCAAATCGTTAGTATTCAGCTAACCACGGTTTGTGGTCATCAGCTATCCTTTAGCTCGAAAATCTATCGCCAGTTTTGTACGGCGCACGGAACATACCGGACCAATTTTTCTCTCCATGTCCCTGGATTTCAACTGCTCTCTGGACATTCATACCCGGATCTCACAGCTTGCTAGCTGCTATCCGTGTGACTATCGGCTTTCGTCGATTCCGGAGCAAACATAAATTATTCCGGAGCTAGCCAGCTTCGTCAATCACTCCTGAGTTCCATCAATCACTCCTGGGCTGCAGTCACCTATCCGGACTCGTTTTACTGCCTACGCGGAGCCCCACCGGGCCTTCACAACTGGACTGCCGACGTTATCTACCCGAAGGAGATCCGGCTGGCTCCTCCGTCGCGACGTTACCTGAACGCCCATCTGCGGCCTGCTAACCGTTAGCTGTCCTACCGGCTGCTATCTGAATAGACAATCTGACAATTTATTTATTTTTATTATTATTATGTTTTCTTCTTGGGCCTCTATAACTATATCTATTGTTTTTATTTTTGTTGTTGTTGTGAGATTTGGATTAATCCCCACTACCACACGGAACCACACTAATCTACTGACGGAACGCAAGAGGTGGCTAACAACAGATCTCCATCCTATGCTAGCTTGCTACCGATGGCCTGGCTAGCTGTCTAAATCGCCGTGACCCCCAACCAACATCTCCACTCACTGGACCCTTTTGATCACTCGACTAAGCATGCCTCTCCTTAATGTCAATATGTCTTGTCCATTGCTGATCTGGTTAGTGTTTATTGGCTTATTTCACTGTAGAGCCTCTAGTCCTGCTCACTATACCTTATCCAACCTATTAGTTCCACCACCCACACATGCAATGACATCTCCTGTTTTCAATGATGTTTCTAGAGACAATATCTCTCTCTTCATCACTCAATAGCTAGGTTTACCTCCACTGTATTCACATCCTACCATACCTTTGTCTGTACATTATACCTTGATGCTATTTTATCGCCCCCAGAAACCTCCTTTTACTCTCTGTTCCAGATGTTCTAGACGACCAATTCTTATTGCTTTTAGCCGTACCCTTATTCTACTCCTCCTATGTTCCTCTGGCGATGTAGAGGTGAATCCAGGCCCTGCAGTGCCTAGCTCCACTCCTATTCCCCAGGCGCTCTCTTTTGACGACTTCTGTCGTCAAAACATCCTATGGCGTTCTGCATTAGCATCGAACAGCCCCCGTGATATGCAGCTGTTCAGGGAAGCCAGAAACCATTATACACAGGCAGTTAGAAAAGCCAAGGCTAGCTTTTTCAAGTAGAAATTTGCTTCCTGCAACACTAACTCAAAAAAGTTCTGGGACACTGTAAAGTCCATGGAGAATAAGAACACCTCCTCCAAGCTGCCCACTGCACTGAAGATAGGAAACACCGTCACCACTGATAAATCCACCATAATTGAGAATTTCAATAAGCATTTTTCTACGGCCGGACCTGCTTTCCACCTGGCTACTCCTACCCCGGTCAACAGCACTGCACCCCCAACAGCAACTCGGCCAAGCCTCCCCCATTTCTCCTTCTCCCAAATCCATTCAGCTGATGTTCTGAAAGAGCTGCAAAATCTGGACCCCTACAAATCAGCCGGGCTAGACAATCTGGACCCTTTCTTTCTAAAAATTATCTGCCGAAATTGTTGCCACCCCTATTACTAGCCTGTTCAACCTCTCTTTCGTGTCGTCTGAGATTCCCAAAGATTGGAAAGCAGCTGCGGTCATCCCCCTCTTCAAAGGGGGGGACACTCTTGACCCAAACTGCTACAGACGTATATCTATCCTACCATGCCTTTCTAAGGTCTTCGAAAGCCAAGTCAACAAACAGATTACCGACCATTTCGAATCTCACCATACCTTCTCTGCTATGCAATCTGGTTTCAGAGCTGGTCATGGGTGCACCTCAGCCACGCTCAAGGTCCTAAACGATATCTTAACCGCCATCGATAAGAAACATTACTTTGCAGCCGTATTCATTGATCTGGCCAAGGCTTTCGACTCTGTCAATCACCACATCCTCATCGGCAGACTCGACAGCCTTGGTTTCTCAAATGATTGCCTCGCCTGGTTCACCAACTACTTCTCTGATAGAGTTCAGTGTGTCAAATCGGAGGGTCTGCTGTCCGGACCTCTGGCAGTCTCTATGGGGGTGTCACAGGGTTCAATTCTTGGACCGACTCTCTTCTCTGTATACATCAATGAGGTCGCTCTTGCTGCTGGTGAGTCTCTGATCCACCTCTACGCAGACGACACCATTCTGTATACTTCTGGCCCTTCTTTGGACACTGTGTTAACAACCCTCCAGGCAAGCTTCAATGCCATACAACTCTCCTTCCGTGGCCTCCAATTGCTCTTAAATACAAGTAAAACTAAATGCATGCTCTTCAACCGATCGCTACCTGCACCTACCCGCCTGTCCAACATCACTATTCTGGACGGCTCTGACTTAGAATACGTGGACAACTACAAATACTTAGGTGTCTGGTTAGACTGTAAACTCTCCTTCCAGACCCATATCAAACATCTCCAATCCAAAGTTAAATCTAGAATTGGCTTCCTATTTCGCAACAAAGCATCCTTCACTCATGCTGCCAAACATACCCTTGTAAAACTGACCATCCTACCAATCCTCGACTTTGGCGATGTCATTTACAAAATAGCCTCCAATACCCTACTCAACAAATTGGATGCAGTCTATCACAGTGCAATCCGTTTTGTCACCAAAGCTCCATATACTACCCACCATTGCGACCTGTACGCTCTCGTTGGCTGGCCCTCGCTTCATACTCGTCGCCAAACCCAATGGCTCCATGTCATCTACAAGACCCTGCTAGGTAAAGTCCCCCCTTATCTCAGCTCGCTGGTCACCATAGCATCTCCCACCTGTAGCACACGCTCCAGCAGGTATATCTCTCTAGTCACCCCCAAAACCAATTCTTTCTTTGGCCGCCTCTCCTTCCAGTTCTCTGCTGCCAACGACTGGAACGAAATACAAAAATCTCTGAAACTGGAAACACTTATCTCCTTCACTAGCTTTAAGCACCAACTGTCAGAGCAGCTCACAGATTACTGCACCTGTACATAGCCCACCTATAATTTAGCCCAAACAACTACCTCTTTCCCAACTGTATTTAATTAATTTATTTATTTTGCTCCTTTGCACCCCATTATTTTTATTTCTACTTTGCACATTCTTCCTTTGCAAAACTACCATTCTAGTGTTTTACTTGCTATATTGTATTTACTTTGCCACCATGGCCTTTTTTGCCTTTACCTCCCTTCTCACCTCATTTGCTCACATTGTATATAGACTTGTTTATACTGTATTATTGACTGTATGTTTGTTTTACTCCATGTGTAACTCTGTGTCGTTGTATCTGTCGAACTGCTTTGCTTTATCTTGGCCAGGTCGCAATTGTAAATGAGAACTTGTTCTCAACTTGCCTACCTGGTTAAATAAAGGTAAAATAAAATAAATAAATAAATAAAAATTATACGCAAGACCAAACACCATACATTCGTTTTTTGCCATAAGTAAACAAATCAAATCAAATCAAATTTATTTATATAGCCCTTCGTACATCAGCTGATATCTCAAAGTGCTGTACAGAAACCCAGCCTAAAACCCCAAACAGCAAGCAATGCAGGTGTAGAAGCACGGTGGCTAGGAAAAACTCCCTAGAAAGACCAATACCTAGGAAGAAACCTAGAGAGGAACCAGGCTATGTGGGGTGGCCAGTCCTCTTCTGGCTGTGCCGGGTGGAGATTATAACAGAACATGGCCAAGATGTTCAATGTTCATAAATGACCAGCATGGTCGAATAATAATAAGGCAGAACAGTTGAAACTAGAGCAGCAGCACAGTCAGGTGGAAGTTGAAACTGGAGCAGCAGCATGGCCAGGTAGACTGGGGACAGCAAGGAGTCATCATGTCAGGTAGTCCTGGGGCATGGTCCTAGGGCTCAGGTCAGTTGAAACTGGAACAGCAGCATGGCCAGGTGGACTGGGGACAGCAAGGAGTCATCATGTCAGGTAGTCCTGGGACATGGTCCTAGGGCTCAGGTCCTCCGAGAGAGAGAAAGAAAGAGAGAAGGAGAGAATTAGAGAACGCACACTTAGATTCACACAGGACACCGAATAGGACAGGAGAAGTACTCCAGATATAACAAACTGACCCCAGCCCCCCGACACATAAACTACTGCGTAAACTTCCTCCTTTTCTAACCATACCAATCGTAAAATATATCAAACTAATTTGAGGGATATTGTAGGAAGGTCATGTCATTACTCAAACTACGAATCAACATCTGTCAGCATGGTATCAGTCTGTCCCTTTTTATGACCAAATGTTTTTTTCTAAATGGCGAAATGTTTCTCACCAGTTTGTTTTTTTATGTTGAAAGGAGTTTTTCCCACCAGCTGTAATTTTCTTATGCTGCCCTGAGTAATAATCTCCTAGAATTGAAACTGGTTTAATTATCACCACTATTTGTTGGCTAAACACGGACATGAATAGCATGTGTCTCTGTGGTAGTCTCTTCCTAGCCACATGAGGTGTTGTCATGGCTGCTGGATGGAGGCAATTATAACGTGTTAAAATGACCCTTAGCCAAGCAGCCACATTATGAAGTAGTTTTAATTTTAAGATTGTATAAAGTATAAATGAAATATACAAATACTACCTTTATAAAGACTTGGGGCCTGGTAGAGTGCCAAAGAACTTGTAAGAAGATATAATCTGGACACCATCAGGCTATTCAGATGTTCTGAGAGGAACCCAATGGCGCAGACTGCTTTGCTACTGTAATTATTATTAACGGCCTACATAAATACACATGTTAATATTTCTAGCAAAAAACAATTAAATCAAATCAAATTTCAAATCAAATCAAACGTTTTTATATAGAACTCTTCTTAGATCAGCTGATATCTCAAAGTGCTGTGCATTACATTTCCATATCATCATTAAACATTTAGTAACTCCTCTACAGCCTGCATTGTTTCAGAAAAAACAGGTAGATAGATTCAAGCGACTGTAGATTCAAGCGACTGTAATAATGCACTGTAATACTATACTGTAGATACACAATAGAGAAACATACTAAACCAAATATACTTTGAAGTTGTCATGTTCTCTTCAGTGCTGAAGAGGGTGTGGCCTGGTTGGTTTTGTACTGAAGAGGGTGTGGCCTGGTTGGTTTTGTACTGAAGAGGGTGTGGCCTGGTTGGTTTTGTACTGAAGAGGGTGTGGCCTGGTTGGTTTTGTACTGAAGAGGGTGTGGCCTGGTTGGTTTTGTACTGAAGAGGGTGTGGCCTGGTTGGTTTTGTACTGAAGAGGGTGTGGCCTGGTTGGTTTTGTACTGAAGAGGGTGTGGCCTGGTTGGTTTTGTACTGAAGAGGGTGTGGCCTGGTTGGTACTGAACTGAAGAGGGTGTGGCCTGGTTGGTACTGAACTGAAGAGGGTGTGGTCTTGTTGGTTCGGTACTGAAGAGGTTGTGGTCTGGTTGGTTCTGTACTGAAGAGGGTGTGGCCTGGTTGGTTCTGTACTGAAGAGGGTGTGGCCTGGTTGGTACTGAACTGAAGAGGGTGTGGTCTTGTTGGTTCTGTACTGAAGAGGGTGTGGCATGGTTGGTTCAGTACTGGAGAGGGTGTGGTCTGGTTGGTTCTGTACTGAAGAGGGTGTGGTCTGGTTGGTTCTGTACTGAAGAGGGTGTGGCCTGGTTGGTTCAGTACTGGAGAGGGTGTGGTCTGGTTGGTTCTGTACTGAAGAGGGTGTGGCCTGGTTGGTACTGAACTGAAGAGGGTGTTACCTGGTTTGTACTGAACTGAAGAGGGTGTGGCCTGGTTGGTTCAGTACTGGAGAGGGTGTGGTCTGGTTGGTTCTGTACTGAAGAGGGTGTGGCCTGGTTGGTACTGAACTGAAGAGGGTGTTGCCTGGTTGGTTCTGTACTGAAGAGGGTGTGTGACTCAGATGTGTCCCAAATGAACAGTAATCAGAGAGGTTGACTCTGTCATGTCTGATATCCTGCTGCTCCTGGGATTAAACTCCACATGTGGCCCTGGGAAGAACGCTGTAACGCAACAACGCTGTAATCTGAGATTACCAGAGTTGACAGATACTCCTCTGATGTGGTCTGGTTGGCATCTGTCATGATGAAAAGCAAAGCCTTAGATCCTCTGATGTAATCTGATGGTCTCAGGGAATATTGGGTTTGAATGTGACAGAGTGCACTGCCTGGGTGACTGTTGGATATCTTTGTGCTGTAGCGCCATGATAAACGTTACGTATTCTCTCTGTTTTATTACTTTGACTTTTTAAATGCGTTGTACCTTTTATTTAACCTTTATTTAATCTGTGTTTAACCAGGCAAGTCATTTAAGATCAAATTCTTATTTTCAATGATGGCCTAGGAACAGTGGGTTAACTGCCTGTTCAGGGGCAGAACGACAGATATGTACCTTGTCAGCTCAGGGATTTGAACTTGCAAACCTCCGGTAACTAGTCCAACACTCTAACCACTAGGCTACCCTCCCGCCCCAATTGTCCTGTATGTGTGTGTAGTTCTTGGTGTGTGTGAGGCACGTGCAGGGTTCACGGCGAGGCCCCATTAAAGGATCCAGGTGCTTGACAGTTAATACTGTCAGCAGCCTCTCTTCAGACAGATCCGACAGACACAGACATCACACCTCTTCGGCCACTACATATATAGAAGCAAAACACTGTTTATAGTCAGTGTCAGGATCTAAGGGGAAGAACTCAGACTCCCTGAACGTCTTGCCTGCAGCCCAAATGGCACCCTACTCCCAGCAATAGTACGTAGTGTCTTTGCGCACTGGCGGAGTGCACTATAGATAGATTAGGGTGATAGTATCCCCATTCTAAGCAAAGTGTTATCGATGGTTTCTCAACAACAAATTAACAAGCTGAAATTATCAACCGGATATTTTATCTTCTTGAACAAAAGTCTTAATATCCCAGTGACAACATAATTTGTTCTCCTGTTCTGCTGGTAAGAGAGAGATAAACAGAGGAGGATACAAGTCGGAGGAGAGAGACGGACGGATCCATTAATCCTGAGCTCTGATTGGTTCTTAATTGGACCAATGGGCCAGAGTTCCGGGCCATGGCTGATAGCATCGCCCAGTAAATGGGTTCTGTTACAATCACAGAAATGGTTCTGTATGTTCTGTACCCGGGACACCTCACAGTCAGTCCTGTGTTAGTGTTCTGTACCCGAGACACCTCACAGTCAGTCATGTGTTATTGTTCTGTACCCGGGACACCTCACAGTCAGGCATGTGTTATTGTTCTGTACCCGGGACACCTCACAGTCAGTCATGTGTTAGTGTTCTGTACCCGAGACACCTCACAGTCAGTCATGTGTTATTGTTCTGTACCCGGGACACCTCACAGTCAGTCATATGTTAGTGTTCTATACCTGGGACACCTTACAGTCAGTCATGTGTTAGTGTTCTAGCTGGTCTTCAGTCAGTCATGTGTTAGTGTTCTAGCTGGTCTTCAGGCAGTCATGTGTTAGTGTTCTAGCTGGTCTTCAGGCAGTCATGTGTTAGTGTTCTAGCTGGTCTTCAGTCAGTCATGTGTTAGTGTTCTAGCTGGTCTTCAGTCAGTCATGTGTTAGTGTTCTAGCTGGTCTTCAGGCAGTCATGTGTTAGTGTTCTAGCTGGTCTTCAGTCAGTCATGTGTTAGTGTTCTGTACACGGGACACCTTACAGTCAGTCATGTGTTAGTGTTCTAGCTGGTCTTCAGTCAGTCATGTGTTAGTGTTCTGTACCCGGGACACCTCACAGTCAGTCATGTGTTAGTGTTCTAGCTGGTCTTCAGGCAGTCATGTGTTAGTGTTCTAGCTGGTCTTCAGGCAGTCATGTGTTAGTGTTCTAGCTGGTCTTCAGTCAGTCATGTGTTAGTGTTCTGTACACGGGACACCTTACAGTCAGTCATGTGTTAGTGTTCTAGCTGGTCTTCAGTCAGTCATGTGTTAGTGTTCTATACCCGGGACACCTCACAGTCAGTCATGTGTTAGTGTTCTAGCTGGTCTTCAGTCAGTCATGTGTTAGTTGGTGTTATAGTGTGTGTGTTTGTGTCTGTTAATGAGTGATAACATGGTAACATGGTGCCTTAATGTCCACCTCAGTCCTCTAACAGGAAGTAGAAATCTCTGGATGAAATGATTACAAGACGTAGAGGGATGAAAGAAAGGACGTATGTAAAAACATAGAGAGGTGAAATATTAGAACCAAATCAAATCATATTTTATATGTCGAATACAGGTGTAGACCTTACAGTGAAATGCTGACTGACAAGCCTTAACCTACATTGCTTTAAGAATATAAATATTTAAAAAAAATTAAAAGCATTAACTAAAAAATTTACAAATTAAATATAGAAAATAAGTGTAAGAAATAATTAAACAGCACCAGTAAAATAAGGAGCTGTATATACAGGGGGTACCGGTACAGAGTCAATGTGGAGGCTATATACAGGGTATTACGGTACAGAGTCAATGTGGTGACTATATACAGGGGGTAATGGTAGAGAGTCAATGTGGAGGCTATATACAGGGTGTTACGGTACAGAGTCAATGTGGAGGCTATATACAGGGTATTACGGTACAGAGTCAATGTGGAGGCTATATACAGGGTGTTACGGTACAGAGTCAACGTGGAGGCTATATACAGGGGGTAATGGTAGAGAGTCAATGTGGAGGCTATATACAGGGGGTAATGGTAGAGAGTCAATGTGGAGGCTATATACAGGGGGTAATGGTAGAGAGTCAATGTGGAGGCTATATACAGGGGGTAATGGTAGAGAGTCAATGTGGAGGCTATATACAGGGGGTAATGGTACAGAGTCAATGTGGAGGCTATATACAGGGGGTAATGGTAGAGAGTCAATGTGGAGGCTATATACAGGGGGTAATGGTAGAGAGTCAATGTGGAGGCTATATACAGGGGGTAATGGTAGAGAGTCAATGTGGAGGCTATATACAGGGGGTAATGGTAGAGAGTCAATGTGGAGGCTATATACAGGGGGTAATGGTAGAGAGTCAATGTGGAGGCTATATACAGGGGGTAATGGTAGAGAGTCAATGTGGAGGCTATATACAGGGGGTACCGGTACAGAGTCAATGTGGAGGCTATATACAGGGGGTAATGGTAGAGAGTCAATGTGGAGGCTATATACAGGGGGTAATGGTAGAGAGTCAATGTGGAGGCTATATACAGGGGGTAATGGTAGAGAGTCAATGTGGAGGCTATATACAGGGGGTAATGGTAGAGAGTCAATGTGGAGGCTATATACAGGGGGTAATGGTAGAGAGTCAATGTGGAGGCTATATACAGGGTGTAATGGTAGAGAGTCAATGTGGAGGCTATATACAGGGGGTACTGGTAGAGAGTCAATGTGGAGGCTATATACAGGGGGTAATGGTAGAGAGTCAATGTGGAGGCTATATACAGGGGGTAATGGTAGAGAGTCAATGTGGAGGCTATATACAGGGGGTAATGGTAGAGAGTCAATGTGGAGGCTATATACAGGGTGTAATGGTAGAGAGTCAATGTGGAGGCTATATACAGGGGGTACTGGTAGAGAGTCAATGTGGAGGCTATATACAGGGGGTAATGGTAGAGAGTCAATGTGGAGGCTATATACAGGGGGTAATGGTAGAGAGTCAATGTGGAGGCTATATACAGGGGGTATGGTACAGAGTCAATGTGGAGGCTATATACAGGGGGTAATGGTACAGAGTCAATGTGGAGGCTATATACAGGGGGTAATGGTAGAGAGTCAATGTGGAGGCTATATACAGGGGGTAATGGTAGAGAGTCAATGTGGAGGCTATATACAGGGGTAATGGTAGAGAGTCAATGTGGAGGCTATATAACAGGGGGTATGGTACAGAGTCAATGTGGAGGCTATATACAGGGGGTAATGGTAGAGAGTCAATGTGGAGGCTATATACAGGGGGTACCTGGTAGAGAGTCCAATGTGGAGGCTATATACAGGGGGTAATGGTAGAGAGTCAATGTGGAGGCTATATACAGGGGGTAATGGTAGAGAGTCAATGTGGAGGCTATATACAGGGGGTAATGGTAGAGAGTCAATGTGGAGGCTATATACAGGGGGTAATGGTAGAGAGTCAATGTGGAGGCTATATACAGGGGGGTAATGGTAGAGAGTCAATGTGGAGGCTATATACAGGGGGTAATGGTAGAGAGTCAATGTGGAGGCTATATACAGGGGTAATGGTAGAGAGTCAATGTGGAGGCTATATACAGGGGGGTATGGTAGAGAGTCAATGTGGAGGCTATATACAGGGGTACCGGTAGAGAGTCAATGTGGAGGCTATATACAGGGGTGTACCGGGTACAGAGTCAATGTGGAGGCTATATACAGGGGTAATGGTAGAGAGTCAATGTGGAGGCTATATACAGGGGGTATGGTAGAGAGTCAATGTGGAGCTATATACAGGGGGTAATGGTAGAGAGTCAGTGTGGAGGCTATATACAGGGGTATGGTAGACGAGTCAATGTGGAGGCTATATACAGGGGGTAATGTAGAGAGTCATGTGGAGGCTATATACAGGGGGTAATGGTAGAGAGTCAATGTGGAGGCTATATACAGGGGGTAATGGTAGAGAGTCAATGTGGAGGCTATATACAGGGGGTAATGGTAGAGAGTCAATGTGGGAGGCCTATATATACAGGGGTAATGGTAGAGAGTCAATGTGGAGGCTATATACAGGGGGTAATGGTAGAGAGTCAATGTGGAGGCTATATACAGGGTATTACGGTACAGAGTCAATGTGGAGGCTATATACAGGGGGTAATGGTAGAGAGTCATGTGGAGGCTATATACAGGGGGTAATGGTAGAGAGTCAATGTGGAGGCTATATACAGGGTATTACGGTACAGAGTCAATGTGGAGGTTATATACAGGGGGTAATGGTAGAGAGTCAATGTGGAGGCTATATACAGGGGGTAATGGTAGAGAGTCAATGTGGAGGCTATATACAGGGGTAATGGTAGAGAGTCAATGTGGAGGCTATATACAGGGGGTACCGGTACAGAGTCAATGTGGAGGCTATATACAGGGGGTAATGGTAGAGAGTCAATGTGGAGGCTATATACAGGGGGTAATGGTAGAGAGTCAATGTGGAGGCTATATACAGGGGGTAATGGTAGAGAGTCAATGTGGAGGCTATATACAGGGGGTAATGGTAGAGAGTCAATGTGGAGGCTATATACAGGGGGTAATGGTAGAGAGTCAATGTGGAGGCTATATACAGGGGGTAATGGTAGAGAGTCAATGTGGAGGCTATATACAGGGGGGTACCGGTACAGAGTCAATGTGGAGGCTATATACAGGGGGTAATGGTAGAGAGTCAATGTGGAGGCTATATACAGGGTGTTACGGTACAGAGTCAATGTGGAGGCTATATACAGGGGGTACCGGTACAGAGTCAATGTGGAGGCTATATACAGGGGGTAATGGTAGAGAGTCAATGTGGAGGCTATATACAGGGTGTTACGGTACAGAGTCAATGTGGAGGCTATATACAGGGGGTTACGGTACAGAGTCAATGTGGAGGCTATATACAGGGGGTAATGGTAGAGAGTCAATGTGGAGGCTATATACAGGGTGTTACGGTACAGAGTCAATGTGGAGGCTATATACAGGGGGTTACGGTACAGAGTCAATGTGGAGGCTATATACAGGGGGGTAATGGTAGAGAGTCAATGTGGAGGCTATATACAGGGGGTAATGGTAGAGAGTCAATGTGGAGGCTATATACAGGGTGTTACGGTACAGAGTCAATGTGGAGGCTATATACAGGGGGTTACGGTACAGAGTCAATGTGGAGGCTATATACAGGGGGTTACGGTAGAGAGTCAATGTGGAGGCTATATACAGGGTGTTACGGTAGAGAGTCAATGTGGAGGCTATATACAGGGGGTTACGGTACAGAGTCAATGTGGAGGCTATATACAGGGGGTTACGGTACAGAGTCAATGTGGAGGCTATATACAGGGTGTTACGGTACAGAGTCAATGTGGAGGCTATATACAGGGGGTAATGGTAGAGAGTCAATGTGGAGGCTATATACAGGGGGTAATGGTAGAGAGTCAATGTGGAGGCTATATACAGGGGGTAATGGTAGAGAGTCAATGTGGAGGCTATATACAGGGTGTTACGGTACAGAGTCAATGTGGAGGCTATATACAGGGGGTAATGGTAGAGAGTCAATGTGGAGGCTATATACAGGGGGTAATGGTAGAGAGTCAATGTGGAGGCTATATACAGGGGGTAATGGTAGAGAGTCAATGTGGAGGCTATATACAGGGGGTAATGGTAGAGAGTCAATGTGGAGGCTATATACAGGGTGTTACGGTACAGAGTCAATGTGGAGGCTATATACAGGGTATTACGGTACAGAGTCAATGTGGAGGCTATATACAGGGGGTAATGGTAGAGAGTCAATGTGGAGGCTATATACAGGGTATTACGGTACAGAGTCAATGTGGAGGCTATATACAGGGGGTAATGGTAGAGAGTCAATGTGGAGGCTATATACAGGGTGTTACGGTACAGAGTCAATGTGGAGGCTATATACAGGGGGTAATGGTAGAGAGTCAATGTGGAGGCTATATACAGGGGGTAATGGTAGAGAGTCAATGTGGAGGCTATATACAGGGGGTAATGGTAGAGAGTCAATGTGGAGGCTATATACAGGGTGTTACGGTACAGAGTCAATGTGGAGGCTATATACAGGGGGTAATGGTAGAGAGTCAATGTGGAGGCTATATACAGGGGGTAATGGTAGAGAGTCAATGTGGAGGCTATATACAGGGGGTAATGGTAGAGAGTCAATGTGGAGGCTATATACAGGGGGTAATGGTAGAGAGTCAATGTGGAGGCTATATACAGGGTGTTACGGTACAGAGTCAATGTGGAGGCTATATACAGGGTATTACGGTACAGAGTCAATGTGGAGGCTATATACAGGGGGTAATGGTAGAGAGTCAATGTGGAGGCTATATACAGGGTATTACGGTACAGAGTCAATGTGGAGGCTATATACAGGGGGTAATGGTAGAGAGTCAATGTGGAGGCTATATACAGGGTGTTACGGTACAGAGTCAATGTGGAGGCTATATACAGGGGGTAATGGTAGAGAGTCAATGTGGAGGCTATATACAGGGGGTTACGGTACAGAGTCAATGTGGAGGCTATATACAGGGTGTTACGGTACAGAGTCAATGTGGAGGCTATATACAGGGTGTTACGGTACAGAGTCAATGTGGAGGCTATATACAGGGGGTAATGGTAGAGAGTCAATGTGGAGGCTATATACAGGGGGTTACGGTACAGAGTCAATGTGGAGGCTATATACAGGGGGTTACGGTACAGAGTCAATGTGGAGGCTATATACAGGGTGTTACGGTACAGAGTCAATGTGGAGGCTATATACAGGGGGTAATGGTAGAGAGTCAATGTGGAGGCTATATACAGGGTGTTACGGTACAGAGTCAATGTGGAGGCTATATACAGGGGGGGTACCGGTACAGAGTCAATGTAGAGGCTATATACAGGGGGTACTGGTAGAGAGTCAATGTGGAGGCTATATACAGGGTGTTACGGTACAGAGTCAATGTGGAGGCTATATACAGGGTGTTACGGTACAGAGTCAATGTGGAGGCTATATACAGGGTGTTACGGTACAGAGTCAATGTGGAGGCTATATACAGGGTATTACGGTACAGAGTCAATGTGGAGGCTATATACAGGGGGTAATGGTAGAGAGTCAATGTGGAGGCTATATACAGGGTATTACGGTACAGAGTCAATGTGGAGGCTATATACAGGGGTAATGGTAGAGAGTCAATGTGGAGGCTATATACAGGGTGTTACGGTACAGAGTCAATGTGGAGGCTATATACAGGGGGTAATGGTAGAGAGTCAATGTGGAGGCTATATACAGGGGGTAATGGTAGAGAGTCAATGTGGAGGCTATATACAGGGGGTAATGGTAGAGAGTCAATGTGGAGGCTATATACAGGGTGTTACGGTACAGAGTCAATGTGGAGGCTATATACAGGGGGGTAATGGTAGAGAGTCAATGTGGAGGCTATATACAGGGGGTAATGGTAGAGAGTCAATGTGGAGGCTATATACAGGGGGTAATGGTAGAGAGTCAATGTGGAGGCTATATACAGGGGGTAATGGTAGAGAGTCAATGTGGAGGCTATATACAGGGTGTTACGGTACAGAGTCAATGTGGAGGCTATATACAGGGTATTACGGTACAGAGTCAATGTGGAGGCTATATACAGGGGGTAATGGTAGAGAGTCAATGTGGAGGCTATATACAGGGTATTACGGTACAGAGTCAATGTGGAGGCTATATACAGGGGGTAATGGTAGAGAGTCAATGTGGAGGCTATATACAGGGTGTTACGGTACAGAGTCAATGTGGAGGCTATATACAGGGGGTAATGGTAGAGAGTCAATGTGGAGGCTATATACAGGGGGTTACGGTACAGAGTCAATGTGGAGGCTATATACAGGGTGTTACGGTACAGAGTCAATGTGGAGGCTATATACAGGGTGTTACGGTACAGAGTCAATGTGGAGGCTATATACAGGGGGTAATGGTAGAGAGTCAATGTGGAGGCTATATACAGGGGGTTACGGTACAGAGTCAATGTGGAGGCTATATACAGGGGGTTACGGTACAGAGTCAATGTGGAGGCTATATACAGGGTGTTACGGTACAGAGTCAATGTGGAGGCTATATACAGGGGGGTAATGGTAGAGAGTCAATGTGGAGGCTATATACAGGGTGTTACGGTACAGAGTCAATGTGGAGGCTATATACAGGGGGTACCGGTACAGAGTCAATGTAGAGGCTATATACAGGGGGTACTGGTAGAGAGTCAATGTGGAGGCTATATACAGGGTGTTACGGTACAGAGTCAATGTGGAGGCTATATACAGGGTGTTACGGTACAGAGTCAATGTGGAGGCTATATACAGGGGGTACCGGTACAGAGTCAATGTGGAGGCTATATACAGGGGGTACCGGTACAGAGTCAATGTGGAGGCTATATACAGGGGGTACCGGTACAGAGTCAATGTGGAGGCTATATACAGGGTGTTACGGTACAGAGTCAATGTGGAGGCTATATACAGGGTATTACGGTACAGAGTCAATGTGGAGGCTATATACAGGGGGGTACCGGTACAGAGTCAATGTGGAGGCTATATACAGGGTGTACCGGTACAGTCACTGTGGAGGCTATATACAGGGTATTACGGTACAGAGTCAATGTGGAGGCTATATACAGGGGGTAATGGTAGAGAGTCAATGTGGAGGCTATATACAGGGGGTAATGGTAGAGAGTCAATGTGGAGGCTATATACAGGGGGTACCGGTACAGAGTCAATGTGGAGGCTATATACAGGGGGTACTGGTAGAGAGTCAATGTGGAGGCTATATACAGGGTGTTACGGTACAGAGTCAATGTGGAGGCTATATACAGGGTGTTACGGTACAGAGTCAATGTGGAGGCTATATACAGGGTATTACGGTACAGAGTCAATGTGGAGGCTATATACAGGGGGTACCGGTACAGAGTCAATGTGGAGGCTATATACAGGGTGTACCGGTACAGTCACTGTGGAGGCTATATACAGGGTATTACGGTACAGAGTCAATGTGGAGGCTATATACAGGGTGTTACGGTACAGAGTCAATGCGGAGGCTATATACAGGGTGTTACGGTACAGAGTCAATGCGGAGGCTATATACAGGGTGTTACGGTACAGAGTCAATGTGGAGGCTATATACAGGGTGTTACGGTACAGAGTCAATGTGGAGGTTATTTACAGGGTATTACGGTACAGAGTCAATGTGGAGGTTATTTACAGGGTATTACGGTACAGAGTCAATGTGGAGGCTATATACAGGGTGTTACGGTACAGAGTCAATGTGGAGGCTATATACAGAGGGTACTGGTACAGAGTCAATGTGGAGGCTATATACAGGGTATTACGGTACAGAGTCAATGTGGAGGCTATATACAGGGTATTACGGTACAGAGTCAATGCGGAGGCTATATACAGGGTGTTACGGTACAGAGTCAATGTGGAGGCTATATACAGGGTGTTACGGTACAGAGTCAATGCGGAGGCTATATACAGGGTATTACGGTACAGAGTCAATGTGGAGGCTATATACAGGGTGTTACGGTACAGAGTCAATGTGGAGGCTATATACAGGGTATTACGGTACAGAGTCAATGTGGAGGTTATTTACAGGGTATTACGGTACAGAGTCAATGTGGAGGCTATATACAGGGTGTTGCGGTACAGAGTCAATGTGGAGGCTATATACAGAGGGTACTGGTACAGAGTCAATGTGGAGGCTATATACAGGGTATTACGGTACAGAGTCAATGTGGAGGCTATATACAGGGTATTACGGTACAGAGTCAATGCGGAGGCTATATACAGGGTGTTACGGTACAGAGTCAATGTGGAGGCTATATACAGGGTGTTACGGTACAGAGTCAATGCGGAGGCTATATACAGGGTATTACGGTACAGAGTCAATGTGGAGGCTATATACAGAGGGTACTGGTACAGAGTCAATGTGGAGGCTATATACAGGGTATTACGGTACAGAGTCAATGTGGAGGCTATATACAGGGTATTACGGTACAGAGTCAATGCGGAGGCTATATACAGGGTGTTACGGTACAGAGTCAATGTGGAGGCTATATACAGGGTGTTACGGTACAGAGTCAATGCGGAGGCTATATACAGGGTATTACGGTACAGAGTCAATGTGGAGGCTATATACAGGGTGTTACGGTACAGAGTCAATGTGGAGGCTATATACAGGGGGTACCGGTACAGAGTCAATGTGGAGGCTATATACAGGGGGTACCGGTACAGAGTCAATGTGGAGGCTATATACAGGGGGGTACCGGTACAGAGTCAATGTGGAGGCTATATACAGGGTGTTACGGTACAGAGTCAATGTGGAGGCTATATACAGGGTATTACGGTACAGAGTCAATGTGGAGGCTATATACAGGGGGTACCGGTACAGAGTCAATGTGGAGGCTATATACAGGGTGTACCGGTACAGTCACTGTGGAGGCTATATACAGGGTATTACGGTACAGAGTCAATGTGGAGGCTATATACAGGGTGTTACGGTACAGAGTCAATGCGGAGGCTATATACAGGGTATTATGGTACAGAGTCAATGTGTAGGCTATATACAGGGTGTTACGGTACAGAGTCAATGTGGAGGCTATATACAGGGTATTACGGTACAGAGTCAATGTGGAGGCTATATACAGTGTATTACGGTACAGAGTCATTGTGGAGGTTATATACAGTGGGTACCGGTACAGAGTCACCGGTTAGTCGAGGTAATTTAGGTAATGTGTACATGTAGGTAGAGTTAAAGAGGCTATGCATAGATTATAAACAGAGAGTAGCAGCAGCATAAAGGAGGGGTCTGGGTAGCCATTTGATTAGCTGTTCAGGAGTCTTATGGCTTAAACCTTGTGTGGTGCCAGGACGACAACCTCTCCCTCAATGTGATCAAGACAAAGGAGATGAACCACAGGAAAAGGAGGACTGAGCACGCCCCCATTCTCATCAACAGGGCTGTAGTGGAGCAGTTCGAGAGTTTCAAGTTCCTTGGTGTCCACATCACCAACAAACTAGAACGGTCTAAACACACCAATGCAGTCGTGAAGAGGGCACAACAAAGCCTATTACCCTTCAGGAAACTAAAAAGATTTGGCATGGGTCCTGAGATCCTCAAAAGGTTCTACAGCTGCACCATCGAGAGCATCCTGCCTGGTACGGCAATTGCTCTGCCTCTGACCGCAAGGCACTTCAAAGGGTAGTGCGTACGGCCCAGTACATCATTGGGGCAAAGCTGCCTGCCATCCAGGACCTCTACACCAGGCGGTGTCAGAGAAAGGCCCTAAAAATTGTCAAAGACCCCAGCCACCCCAGTCTTAGACTGTTCCCTCTACTACCGCATGGCAAGCGGTACCGGAGTGCCAAGTCTAGGACAAAAAGGCTTCTCAACAGTTTTTACCCCCAAGCCATGAGACTCCTGAACAGGTAACCAAATGGCTACCCAGACTATTTACATTTTGTGCCTCCCCCCAACCCCTCTTTTACTCTGCTGCTACTCTCTGTTCATCATATATGCATAGTCCCTTTAACCATACCTAAATGTACATACTACCTCAATCAGCCTGACTAACCGGTGTCTGTATATAGCCTCGCTACTCTTATTTTCAAATATCTTTTTACTGTTGTTTATTTCTTTACACACACACACACACACACACACACAATTTTTTTTCCGCACTATGGCGCACATGACAAATAAACTTAGATTTGATTTGATTTGGAGGACCCGCCTTGTTGATAGTGTTGTTAACCGCTGTCCCACCTGGCAAATTGCCAGGGAAATTGCAGAGCGCCAAATTCAAATAAATTACCATAAAATTCAAACGTTAATTAAATCACACATGTAAGATACCAAATTAACGCTACACTCGTTGTGAATCCAGCCAAGTCATATTTCAAAAAGGCTTTTTGGCGAAAGCATAAGAAGCTATTATCTGATGATAGCACAACAGTAAACAAAGAGAGAGTATCATATTTCAACCCTACAGGCACAACACAAAACGCAGAAATAAAATATAAATCATGCCTTACCTTTGACGAGCTTCTTTTGTTGGCACTCCAATATGTCCCATAAACATCACAAATGGTCCTTTTGTTCGATTAATTCTGTCCATATATATCCAAAATGTCAATTTATTTGGCGCGTTTGATCCAGAAAAAAACAGCTTCCAATTTGCGCAAAGTCACTACAAAATATCTCAAAAGTTACCTGTAAACTTCGCCAAAACATGTCAAACTACTTTTGTAATACAACGTTAGGTATTTTTAAACGTTAATAATCGTTCAAATTGTAGACGGGGCAATCTGTGTTCAATACAGGAAGACAACAAACTCACGCTACTCTTCCAGTCATGTGCCTTCTCAAAAAGTACAATTCAAATGACCCAAATTCTAGATGGCCCTACTTCTTCATTACACAATGGAATAACCTCAACCAATTTCAAAAGACTGGTGACATCCAGTGGAAGCGGTAGGAACTGCAAACAAGTGCCTTTGAAATCTAATTTCCCAATGAAAGCACATTGAATAGACAGTGACCTCAAAAAATTTTTTTGAATGGTGTGTCCTCGGGGTTTCGCCTGCTACATAAATTCTGTTATACTCACAGACATGATTCAAACCGTTTTAGAAACTTCAGACTGTTTTCCATCCAAATATACTAATAATATGCATATCTTATATTCTTGGCATGAGTAGCAGGAAGTTGAAATTGGGCACGCTATTTATCCAAAAGTGAAAATGCTGCCCCCTATCCCAAAAAGGTTAAGTAAGCATTTCACGGTCTAAAGCTGTTGTGTTCGTGACAAATAAAAAAAGATTTTATTTGATTTAGATGTGGTTATTGTGTGTTTCTAGGTTTAAAGGGTAAAGAGACTTGTTGATGGTAATCCCTTGTCCAGAGATAATCCCAGTAGGAATTCCCCCCTGCTCAAACCACTTTTCCAAGGCTGTGTTTGGTACTTACATGATTCATTTTCCTCCAATGTTCTGCTGTCGCCCATAACAACGTATTATATTAATTAGGTGCCATATGTCAAACGGCATTAACAGCTTTATGATGTAAATCTGGCATACTTATGCTGGGCAGTTAACCCACTGTTCCCTAGGCCGTCATTGTAAATAAGAATTTATTCTTAACTGACTTGCCTAGTTAAATAAAGGTAAAAAATAAAATACACAACTTGGACGTGCTTTCATTTCCCGATGTCCTAGTCCCAAATCTTTCATTCTTAACCTCAGGACGTGGATACTAACGTTAGAGTGATTCCCTTTCATTCTGTCCATCCCTAACCCCAGGACGTGGATACTAATGTTAGAGTGATTCCCTTTCATTCTGTCCATCCTTAACCCCAGGACGTGGATACTAACGTTAGAGTGATTCCCTTTCATTCTGTCCATCCTTAACCCCAGGACGTGGATACTAACGTTAGAGTGATTCCCTTTCATTCTGTCCATCCTTAACCCCAGGACGTGGATACTAACGTTAGAGTGATTCCCTTTCATTCTGTCCATCCTTAACCCCAGGACGTGGATACTAACTTTAGAGTGATTCCCGAGTTGATCCTGCCCTACATTTGTCATATTCTGACAGACAAGCAGTGAACTTGCCTTATCAGTGTGCACATTATTATGTTCGGTAACATCCCAAAAGAAAGAGGAGCAGAATGTGGACTTAATGTTCAATAATAGTGATAGTTTGGACTAATGATAGTTAGACTGCTGGTAGGCTGCTGTTTGAAACACATTTATCCAAGTCATTGGTTATTGAGACTGAGGTAGACTTATGTTTATGCCATCAGCCATAAGCTACTCTATCTAGATGTATTACAGTAACTTAACACTCTCTGTGTAGATGTTTTACAGTAACTATAACACTACTCTGTGTAGATATTTTACAGTAACTATAACACTACTCTATCTAGATGTATTACAGTAACTTAACACTCTCTGTGTAGATGTTTTACAGTGACTATAACACTACTCTGTGTAGATGTTTTACAGTGACTATAACACTACTCTGTGTAGATGTTTTACAGTAACTATAACACTACTCTGTGCAGATGTTTTACAGTAACTATAACACTACTCTATCTAGATGTATTACAGTAACTTAACACTCTCTGTGTAGATGTTTTACAGTAACTATAACACTACTCTATGTAGATGTTTTACAGTAACTATAACACTACTCTATCTAGATGTATTACAGTAACTTAACACTCTCTGTGTAGATGTTTTACAGTGACTATAACACTACTCTGTGTAGATGTTTTACAGTGACTATAACACTACTCTGTGTAGATGTTTTACAGTAACTATAACACTACTCTGTGCAGATGTTTTACAGTAACTATAACACTACTCTGTGTAGATGTTTTACAGTAACTTTAATTATGCTCTGTACACATGTTACTAACTCCTAACAATTGAGTAAAATGTGACTGACTGGATCAAATTGGTCCTGTGCAGCAACATTTTTAATAGTGTTGTTTTTTTTTACCTTGGATAAATGTAGAGACATCATACACTACAGTTGAGGAACAATGGGAAAGTAATTCTGCTTTGAAAGTTGATCAGCTTGTAAACTCAATTTACAAGCTGATGGCCCTTGAATGTTTTGGTACTACTATTGGAGAGCCACTCTTTGTCTCCACCCATTCAGCATCGTTCACACCCTCTTTAGCCTTAGACCACACCCATTCAGCATCGTTCACACCCTCTTTAGCCTTAGCCCCACCCATCTCTTTAAGAATTGATCTGACCGGTCTGTAATAACAACAGTCAAGCCCTCCTGTAAAGACATTTATTATACACAGATTCTGAATAGCTATTGATAACAAACGTGTATTTTGTGTTTGTGACCCAGAGACTCTTGACCATGTATTCTGTTCTTATGTCAGAGGATTTTGGAGCGAGTTAGAAGATTTTAAATGAGACTAATATTAATGTTAATTTGAAAGATGCTGATAATGTTTTATTATGATCCACATTATATGGAAACTGATTTAACTTTCACTATGTGTCCTGGTCAACCATAGTACACTACCCTGTGGGGCCTGGTCAACAGTAGTACACTACCCTATGTGTCCTGGTCAACAGTAGAACACTACCCTATGTGTCCTGGTCAACAGTAGTACACTACCCTATGTGTCCTAGCTATGTGTCCTGGTCAACAGTAGTACACTACCCTATGTGTCCTGGTCAACAGTAGTACACTACCCTATGTGTCCTAGCTATGTGTCCTGGTCAACAGTACTACACTACCCTATGTGTCCTGGTCAACAGTAGTACACTACCCTATGTGTCCTGGTCAACAGTAGTACACTACCCTATGTGTCCTAGCTATGTGTCCTGGTCAACAGTAGTACACTACCCTATGGGTCCTGGTCAACAGTAGTACACTACCCTATGTGTCCTGGTCAACAGTAGTACACTACCCTATGTGTCCTGGTCAACAGTAGTACACTACCCTATGTGTCCTAGCTATGTGTCCTGGTCAACAGTAGTACACTACCCTATGGGTCCTGGTCAACAGTAGTACACTACCCTATGGGTCCTGGTCAACAGTAGTACACTACCCTATGGGTCCTGGTCAACAGTAGTACACTACCCTATGGGTCCTGGTCAACAGTAGTACACTACCCTATGTGTCCTAGCTATGTGTCCTGGTCAACAGTAGTACACTACCCTATGGGTCCTGGTCAACAGTAGTACACTACCCTATGTGTCCTGGTCAACAGTAGTACACTACCCTATGTGTCCTGGTCAACAGTAGTACACTACCCTATGGGTCCTGGTCAACAGTAGTTCACTACCCTATGGGTCCTAGATATGGGTCCTGGTCAACAGTAGTACACTACCCTATGTGTCCTGGTCAACAGTAGCACACTACCCTATGGGTCCTGGTCAACAGTAGTACACTACCCTATGGGTCCTGGTCAACAGTAGTACACTACCCTATGTGTCCTGGTCAACAGTAGTACACTACCCTATGGGTCCTGGTCAACAGTAGTACACTACCCTATCGGTCCTGGTCAACAGTAGTACACTACCCTATGGGTCCTGGTCAACAGTAGTACACTACCCTATCGGTCCTGGTCAACAGTAGTACACTACCCTATGGGTCCTGGTCAACAGTAGTACACTACCCTATGGGTCCTGGTCAACAGTAGTACACTACCCTATGGGTCCTGGTCAACAGTAGTACACTACCCTATGTGTCCTAGCTATGTGTCCTGGTCAACAGTACTACACTACCCTATGTGTCCTGGTCAACAGTAGTACACTACCCTATGTGTCCTGGTCAACAGTAGTACACTACCCTATGTGTCCTAGCTATGTGTCCTGGTCAACAGTAGTACACTACCCTATGGGTCCTGGTCAACAGTAGTACACTACCCTATGTGTCCTGGTCAACAGTAGTACACTACCCTATGTGTCCTGGTCAACAGTAGTACACTACCCTATGTGTCCTAGCTATGTGTCCTGGTCAACAGTAGTACACTACCCTATGGGTCCTGGTCAACAGTAGTACACTACCCTATGGGTCCTGGTCAACAGTAGTACACTACCCTATGGGTCCTGGTCAACAGTAGTACACTACCCTATGGGTCCTGGTCAACAGTAGTACACTACCCTATGTGTCCTAGCTATGTGTCCTGGTCAACAGTAGTACACTACCCTATGGGTCCTGGTCAACAGTAGTACACTACCCTATGTGTCCTGGTCAACAGTAGTACACTACCCTATGTGTCCTGGTCAACAGTAGTACACTACCCTATGGGTCCTGGTCAACAGTAGTTCACTACCCTATGGGTCCTAGATATGGGTCCTGGTCAACAGTAGTACACTACCCTATGTGCCCTGGTCAACAGTAGCACACTACCCTATGGCGCCTGGTCAACAGTAGTACACTACCCTATGGGTCCTGGTCAACAGTAGTACACTACCCTATGTGTCCTGGTCAACAGTAGTACACTACCCTATGGGTCCTGGTCAACAGTAGTACACTACCCTATCGGTCCTGGTCAACAGTAGTACGCTACCCTATGGGTCCTGGTCAACAGTAGTACACTACCCTATCGGTCCTGGTCAACAGTAGTACACTACCCTATGGGTCCTGGTCAACAGTAGTACACTACCCTATGGGTCCTGGTCAACAGTAGTACACTACCCTATGGGTCCTGGTCAACAGTAGTACACTACCCTATGGGTCCTGGTCAACAGTAGTACACTACCCTATGGGTCCTGGTCAACAGTAGTACACTACCCTATGGGTCCTGGTCAACAGTAGTACACTACCCTATGGGTCCTGGTCAACAGTAGTACACTACCCTATGGGTCCTAGCTATGTGTCCTGGTCAACAGTAGTACGCTACCCTATGGGTCCTGGTCAACAGTAGTACACTACCCTATGGGTCCTGGTCAACAGTAGCACACTACCCTATGGGTCCTGGTCAACAGTAGTACACTACCCTATGGGTCCTAGCTATGTGTCCTGGTCAACAGTAGTACGCTACCCTATGGGTCCTGGTCAACAGTAGTACACTACCCTATGGGGCCTGGTCAACAGTAGTACACTACCCTATGGGTCCTGGTCAACAGTAGTACACTACCCTATGGGTCCTGGTCAACAGTAGTACACTACCCTATGTGTCCTAGCTATGTGTCCTGGTCAACAGTAGTACACTACCCTATGTGTCCTAGCTATGTGTCCTGGTCAACAGTAGTACACTACCCTATGTGTCCTGGTCAACAGTAGTACACTACCCTATGTGTCCTGGTCAACAGTAGTACACTACCCTATGTGTCCTGGTCAACAGTAGTACACTACCCTATGTGTCCTGGTCAACAGTAGTACACTACCCTATGGGTCCTGGTCAACAGTAGTACACTACCCTATGGGTCCTGGTCAACAGTAGTACACTACCCTATGGGTCCTGGTCAACAGTAGTACACTACCCTATGGGTCCTGGTCAACAGTAGTACACTACCCTATGGGTCCTGGTCAACAGTAGTACACTACCCTATGGGTCCTGGTCAACAGTAGTACACTACCCTATGGGTCCTGGTCAACAGTAGTACACTACCCTATGGGTCCTGGTCAACAGTAGTACACTACCCTATGGGTCCTGGTCAACAGTAGTACACTACCCTATGGGTCCTGGTCAACAGTAGTACACTACCCTATGGGTCCTGGTCAACAGTAGTACACTACCTTATGGGTCCTGGTCAACAGTAGAACACTACCCTATGGGTCCTGGTCAACAGTAGTACACTACCCTATGGGTCCTGGTCAACAGTAGTACACTACCCTATGGGTCCTGGTCAACAGTAGTACACTACCCTATGGGTCCTGGTCAATAGTAGTACACTACCCTATGGGTCCTAGATATGGGTCCTGGTCAACAGTAGTACACTACCCTATGGGTCCTGGTCAACAGTAGTACACTACCCTATGGGTCCTGGTCAACAGTAGTACACTACCCTATGGGTCCTGGTCAACAGTAGTATACTACCCTATGGGTCCTGGTCAACAGTAGTACACTACCCTATGGGTCCTGGTCAACAGTAGTACACTACCCTATGGGCCCTGGTCAACAGTAGTACACTACCCTATGGGTCCTGGTCAACAGTAGTGCACTACCCTATGGGTCCTGGTCAACAGTAGTACACTACCCTATGGGTCCTGGTCAACAGTAGTACACTACCCTATGGGTCCTGGTCAACAGCAGTACACTACCCTATGGGTCCTGGTCAACAGTAGTACACTACCCTATGGGTCCTGGTCAACAGTAGTGCACTACCCTATGGGTCCTGGTCAACAGTAGTACACTACCCTATGGGTCCTGGTCAACAGTAGTACACTACCCTATGGGTCCTGGTCAACAGTAGTACACTACCCTATGGGTCCTGTTCAACAGTAGTTACTACCCTATGGGTCCTGGTCAACAGTAGTACACTACCCTATGGGTCCTGGTCAACAGTAGTTCACTACCCTATGGGTCCTAGCTATGGGTCCTGGTCAACAGTAGTACACTACCCTATGGGTCCTGGTCAACAGTAGTACACTACCCTATGGGTCCTGGTCAACAGTAGTACACTACCCTATGGGTCCTGGTCAACAGTAGTACACTACCCTATGGGTCCTGGTCAACAGTAGTATACTACCCTATGGGTCCTGGTCAACAGTAGTACACTACCCTATGGGTCCTGGTCAACAGTAGTACACTACCCTATGGGCCCTGGTCAACAGTAGTACACTACCCTATGGGTCCTGGTCAACAGTAGTGCACTACCCTATGGGTCCTGGTCAACAGTAGTACACTACCCTATGGGTCCTGGTCAACAGTAGTACACTACCCTATGGGTCCTGGTCAACAGCAGTACACTACCCTATGGGTCCTGGTCAACAGTAGTACACTACCCTATGGGTCCTGGTCAACAGTAGTGCACTACCCTATGGGTCCTGGTCAACAGTAGTACACTACCCTATGGGTCCTGGTCAACAGTAGTACACTACCCTATGGGTCCTGGTCAACAGTAGTACACTACCCTATGGGTCCTGTTCAACAGTAGTTACTACCCTATGGGTCCTGGTCAACAGTAGTACACTACCCTATGGGTCCTGGTCAACAGTAGTTCACTACCCTATGGGTCCTAGCTATGGGTCCTGGTCAACAGTAGTACACTACCCTATGGGTCCTGGTCAACAGTAGTGCACTACCCTATGGGTCCTGGTCAACAGTAGTACACTACCCTATGGGTCCTGGTCAACAGTAGTACACTACCCTATGGGTCCTGGTCAACAGTAGTACACTACCCTATGGGTCCTAGCTATGGGTCCTGGTCAACAGTAGTACACTACACTATGGGTCCTGGTCAACAGTAGTACACTACCCTATGGGTCCTAGCTATTGGTCCTGGTCAACAGTAGTACACTACCCTATGGGTCCTGGTCAACAGTAGTACACTACCCTATGGGCCCTGGTCAACAGTAGTACACTACCCTATGGGTCCTGGTCAACAGTAGTGCACTACCCTATGGGTCCTGGTCAACAGTAGTACACTACCCTATGGGTCCTGGTCAACAGTAGTACACTACCCTATGGGTCCTGGTCAACAGCAGTACACTACCCTATGGGTCCTGGTCAACAGTAGTACACTACCCTATGGGTCCTGGTCAACAGTAGTGCACTACCCTATGGGTCCTGGTCAACAGTAGTACACTACCCTATGGGTCCTGGTCAACAGTAGTACACTACCCTATGGGTCCTGGTCAACAGTAGTACACTACCCTATGGGTCCTGTTCAACAGTAGTTACTACCCTATGGGTCCTGGTCAACAGTAGTACACTACCCTATGGGTCCTGGTCAACAGTAGTTCACTACCCTATGGGTCCTAGCTATGGGTCCTGGTCAACAGTAGTACACTACCCTATGGGTCCTGGTCAACAGTAGTACACTACCCTATGGGTCCTGGTCAACAGTAGTACACTACCCTATGGGTCCTGGTCAACAGTAGTACACTACCCTATGGGTCCTGGTCAACAGTAGTACACTACCCTATGGGTCCTAGCTATGGGTCCTGGTCAACAGTAGTACACTACACTATGGGTCCTGGTCAACAGTAGTACACTACCCTATGGGTCCTAGCTATTGGTCCTGGTCAACAGTAGTACACTACCCTATGGGTCCTGGTCAACAGTAGTACACTACCCTATGGGTCCTGGTCAACAGTAGTACACTACCCTATGGGTCCTAGCTATTGGTCCTGGTCAACAGTAGTACACTACCCTATGGGTCCTGGTCAACAGTAGTACACTACCCTACGGGTCCTGGTCAATAGTAGTACACTACCCTATGGGTCCTAGATATGGGTCCTGGTCAACAGTAGAACACTACCCTATGGGTCCTGGTCAACAGTAGCACACTACCCTATGGGTCCTGGTCAACTGTAGTACACTACCACACTACCACACTTGTTCTCAACTAGCCTACCTGGTTAAATAAAGGTGAAATAAAATAAATAAATAAATAAATACAAAATGATTGTGTCCAACTTGTTGTTGATTCTTCACAAAAAAATACAGTTTTATATCTTTATGTTTGATGCCTGAAATGTGGCAAAAGGTCGCAAAGTTCAAGGGGGCCGAATACTTTCGCAAGGCACTGTAAAGACCTCAATAGAATGTGAGAAAAATAAACATCCTAAATGGCACACTGTTTCTTACATCATGCACACTATGAACCGTGCTTCTACACCTGCATTGCTTGCTGTTTGGGGTTTTAGGCTGGGTTTCTGTACAGCACTTTGAGATATCAGCTGATGTACGAAGGGCTATATAAATAAATTTGATTTGATTTGATTTGATATTGGCCTGGTCAAAACTAGTGCACTAGGAACCCTATTGGCCTGGTCAAAACTAGTGCACTAGGAACCCTATTGGCCTGGTCAAGACTAGTGCACTAGGAACCCTATTGGCCTGGTCAAAACTAGTGCACTAGGAACCCTATTGATCTGGTCAAAACTAGTGCACTAGGAACCCTATTGGCCTGGTCAAAACTAGTGCACTAGGAACCCTATTGATCTGGTCAAAACTAGTGCACTAGGAACCCTATTGGCCTGGTCAAAACTAATGCACTAGGAACCCTATTGGCCTGGTCAAGACTAATGCACTAGGAACCCTATTGGCCTGGTCAAGACTAGTGCACTAGGAACCCTATTGATCTGGTCAAAACTAGTGCACTAGGAACCCTATTGGCCTGGTCAAAACTAGTGCACTAGGAACCCTATTGGCCTGGTCAAGACTAGTGCACTAGGAACCCTATTGGCCTGGTCAAGACTAATGCACTAGGAACCCTATTGACCTGGTCAAAACTAGTGCACTAGGAACCCTTTTTGCCTGGTCAAGACTAGTGCACTAGGAACCCTATTGGCCTGGTCAAGACTAGTGCACTAGGAACCCTATTGACCTGGTCAAAACTAGTGCACTAGGAACCCTATTGACCTGGTCAAAACTAGTGCACTAGGAACCCTATTGGCCTGGTCAAGACTAATGCACTAGGAACCCTATTGGCCTGGTCAAAACTAGTGAACTTTATAGTGAATAGGGTGCGATATGGGACCCACTTAGAGCATCATCATTATCTGTACATTAGGAATACATCTCTGATCTTTTTCCATTCCATCTACTGACAGGCTCAGTAAAGCACGCAGCTCTCAGCTCCTGACATGCTCTCTCTTCTCATTGGAGGGAAATAATCAACAGAAGGATCCAAATAGAGTCCAATGAGACATAATGTTGGTATATTGAGTAGATGTCAAAACAACTGTAATAAATCAGTGGTGTTGTGAGCACTGACCCAGCTGGAGTGTGTGTATGCTTGCTCGTGTGTCTGTGTCTGTATGGCTGTGTGCCAAAGGGAGGATGTGTGATGTTGGTTTTAGGCCTCATTGTTCCCCTGGAAAATATGGGAGTGCTTTGTAACGACATCCAGGTATGTTTGCTCTTCATTTTGTACAGTTCATCTGGAGCTAGGCTAGTGCCGGGTGAGGGGGATGTGGCCAATCTGGAGCTAGGCTAGTGCCGGGTGAGGGGGATGTGGTTAATCTGGAGCTAGGCTAGTGCCGGGTAAGGGGGATGTGGCCAATCTGGAGCTAGGCTAGTGCCGGGTGAGGGGGATGTATCCAATCTTGAGCTAGGCTAGTGCCGGGTGAGGGGGATGTGGAAAATCTGGAGCTAGGCTAGTGCCAGGTGAGGGGGATGTGGTTAATCTGGAGCTAGGCTAGTGCCGGGTGAGGGGGATGTGGTCAATCTGGAGCTAGGCTAGTGCCGGGTGAGGGGGATGTGGTTAATCTGGAGCTAGGCTAGTGCCGGGTGAGGGGGATGTGGTCAATCTGGAGCTAGGCTAGTGCCAGGTGAGGGGGATGTGGTTAATCTGGAGCTAGGCTAGTGCCGGGTGAGGGGGATGTGGTCAATCTGGAGCTAGGCTAGTGCCAGGTGAGGGGGATGTGGTTAATCTGGAGCTAGGCTAGTGCCGGGTGAGGGGGATGTGGTTAATCTGGAGCTAGGCTAGTGCCGGGTGAGGGGGATGTGGTCAATCTGGAGCTAGGCTAGTGTCGGGTGAGGGGGATGTGGCCAATCTGGAGCTAGGCTAGTGCCGGGTGAGGGGGATGTGGCCAAACTGGAGCTAGGCTAGTGCCGGGTGAGGGGGATGTGGTCAATCTGGAGCTAGGCTAGTGCCAGGTGAGGGGGATGTGGTTTTAATCTGGAGCTAGGCTAGTGCCGGGTGAGGGGGATGTGGTCAATCTGGAGCTAGGCTAGTGCCGGGTGAGGGGGATGTGGCCAATCTGGAGCTAGGCTAGTGCCGGGTGAGGGGGATGTGGTTCATCTGGAGCTAGGTTAGTACCGGGTGAGGGGGATGTGGTTCATCTGGAGCTAGGCTAGTGCCGGGTGAGTGGGATGTGGTCAATCTGGAGCTAGGCTAGTGCCGGGTGAGTGGGATGTGGCCAATCTGGAGCTAGGCTTTTGCCGGGTGAGGGGGATGTGGTTTTAATCTGGAGCTAGGCTAGTGCCGGGTGAGGGGAATGTGGCCAAACTGGAGCTAGGCTAGTGCCGGGTGAGGGGGATGTGGCCAATCTGGAGCTAGGCTAGTGCCGGGTAAGGGGGATGTGGTCAATCTGGAGCTAGGCTAGTGCTGGGTGAGGGGGATGTGGTTAATCTGGAGCTAGGCTAGTGCCGGGTGAGGGGGATGTGGTCAATCTGGAGCTAGGCTAGTGCCGGGTGAGGGGGATGTGGTTAATCTGGAGCTAGGCTAGGGCCGGGTGAGGGGGATGTGGTTCATCTGGAGCTAGGCTAGTGCCGGGTGAGGGGGATGTGGTTAATCTGGAGCTAGGCTAGTGCCGGGTGAGGGGGATGTGGTTAATCTAGAGCTAGGCTATTGCCGGGTGAGGGGGATGTGGTTAATCTGGAGCTAGGCTAGTGCCGGGTGAGGGGGATGTGGTCAATCTGGAGCTAGGCTAGTGCCGGGTGAGGGGGGTGTGGTTAATCTGGAGCTAGGCTAGTGCCGGGCGAGGAGGATGTGGTCAATCTGGAGCTAGGCTAGTGTCGGGTGAGGGGGATGTGGCCAATCTGGAGCTAGGCTAGTGCCGGGTGAGGGGGATGTGGCCAAACTGGAGCTAGGCTAGTGCCGGGTGAGGGGGATGTTGCCAATCTGGAGCTAGGCTAGTGCCGGGTGAGGGTGATGTGGCCAATCTGGAGCTAGGCTAGTGCCGGGTGAGGGGGATGTGGTCAATCTGGAGCTAGGCTAGTGCCGGGTGAGGGGGATGTGGTCAATCTGGAGCTAGGCTAGTGCCAGGTGAGGGGGATGTGGTTTTAATCTGGAGCTAGGCTAGTGCCGGGTGAGGGGGATGTGGTCAATCTGGAGCTAGGCTAGTGCCGGGTGAGGGGGATGTGGCCAATCTGGAGCTAGGCTAGTGCCGGGTGAGGGGGATGTGGTTCATCTGGAGCTAGGCTAGTGCCGGGTGAGTGGGATGTGGTCAATCTGGAGCTAGGCTAGTGCCGGGTGAGGGGGATGTGGTCAATCTGGAGCTAGGCTAGTGCCGGGTGAGGGGGATGTGGTCAATCTGGAGCTAGGCTAGTGCCGGGTGAGGGGGATGTGGTTAATCTGGAGCTAGGCTAGGGCCGGGTGAGGGGGATGTGGTTCATCTGGAGCTAGGCTAGTGCCGGGTGAAGGGGATGTGGTTAATCTGGAGCTAGGCTAGTGCCGGGTGAGGGGGATGTGGTTAATCTGGAGCTAGGCTATTGCCGGGTGAGGGGGATGTGGTTAATCTGGAGCTAGGCTAGTGCCGGGTGAGGGGGATGTGGTTAATCCGGAGCTAGGCTAGTGCCGGGTGAGGGGGATGTGGTTAATCTGGAGCTAGGCTAGTGCCGGGTGAGGGGGATGTGGTCAATCTGGAGCTAGGCTAGTGCCGGGTGAGGGGGATGTGGTTAATCTGGAGCTAGGCTAGGGCCGGGTGAGGGGGATGTGGTTCATCTGGAGCTAGGCTAGTGCCGGGTGAGGGGGATGTGGTTCATCTGGAGCTAGGCTAGTGCCGGGTGAGGGGGATGTGGTTAATCTGGAGCTAGGTTATTGCCGGGTGAGGGGAATGTGGTTCATCTGGAGCTAGGCTAGTGCCGGGTGAGGGGGATGTGGTTCATCTGGAGCTACGCTAGTGCCGGGTGAGGGGGATGTGGTTAATCTGGAGCTAGGCTAGGGCCGGGTGAGGGGGATGTGGCCAATCTGGAGCTAGGCTAGTGCCGGGTGAGGGGGATGTGGCCAATCTGGAGCTAGGCTAGTGCCGGGTGAGGGGGATGTGGCCAATCTGGAGCTAGGCTAGTGCCGGGTGAGGGTGATGTGGCCAATCTGGAGCTAGGCTAGTGCCGGGTGAGGGGGATGTGGTCAATCTGGAGCTAGGCTAGTGCCGGGTGAGGGGGATGTGGTCAATCTGGAGCTAGGCTAGTGCCAGGTGAGGGGGATGTGGTTTTAATCTGGAGCTAGGCTAGTGCCGGGTGAGGGGGATGTGGTCAATCTGGAGCTAGGCTAGTGCCGGGTGAGGGGGATGTGGCCAATCTGGAGCTAGGCTAGTGCCGGGTGAGGGGGATGTTGTTAATCTGGAGCTAGGTTAGTACCGGGTGAGGGGGATGTGGTTCATCTGGAGCTAGGCTAGTGCCGGGTGAGTGGGATGTGGTCAATCTGGAGCTAGGCTAGTGCCGGGTGAGGGGGATGTGGTCAATCTGGAGCTAGGCTAGTGCTGGGTGAGGGGGATGTGGTTAATCTGGAGCTAGGCTAGTGCCGGGTGAGGGGGATGTGGTCAATCTGGAGCTAGGCTAGTGCCAGGTGAGGGGGATGTGGTTTTAATCTGGAGCTAGGCTAGTGCCGGGTGAGGGGGATGTGGTCAATCTGGAGCTAGGCTAGTGCCGGGTGAGGGGGATGTGGCCAATCTGGAGCTAGGCTAGTGCCGGGTGAGGGGGATGTGGTTAATCTGGAGCTAGGCTAGTACCGGGTGAGGGGGATGTGGTTCATCTGGAGCTAGGCTAGTGCCGGGTGAGTGGGATGTGGTCAATCTGGAGCTAGGCTAGTGCCGGGTGAGGGGGATGTGGTCAATCTGGAGCTAGGCTAGTGCCGGGTGAGGGGGATGTGGTTTTAATCTGGAGCTAGGCTAGTGCCGGGTGAGGGGGATGTGGTTTTAATCTGGAGCTAGGCTAGTGCCGGGTGAGGGGGATGTGGTCAATCTGGAGCTAGGCTAGTGCCGGGTGAGGGGCATGTGGTTAATCTGGAGCTAGGCTAGGGCCGGGTGAGGGGGATGTGGTTCATCTGGAGCTAGGCTAGTGCCGGGTGAGGGGGATGTGGTTAATCTGGAGCTAGGCTAGTGCCGAGTGAGGGGGATGTGGTTAATCTGGAGCTAGGCTATTGCCGGGTGAGGGGAATGTGGTTCATCTGGAGCTAGGCTAGTGCCGGGTGAGGGGGATGTGGTTCATCTGGAGCTAGGCTAGTGCCGGGTGAGGGGGATGTGGTCAATCTGGAGCTAGGCTAGTGCTGGGTGAGGGGGATGTGGTTAATCTGGAGCTAGGCTAGGGCCGGGTGAGGGGGATGTGGCCAATCTGGAGCTAGGCTAGTGCCGGGTGAGGGGGATGTGGCCAATCTGGAGCTAGGCTAGGGCCGGGTGAGGGGGATGTGGTTCATCTGGAGCTAGGCTAGTGCCGGGTGAGGGGGATGTGGTTAATCTGGAGCTAGGCTAGTGCCGAGTGAGGGGGATGTGGTTAATCTGGAGCTAGGCTATTGCCGGGTGAGGGGAATGTGGTTCATCTGGAGCTAGGCTAGTGCCGGGTGAGGGGGATGTGGTTCATCTGGAGCTAGGCTAGTGCCGGGTGAGGGGGATGTGGTTAATCTGGAGCTAGGCCAGGGCCGGGTGAGGGGGATGTGGCCAATCTGGAGCTAGGCTAGTGCCGGGTGAGGTTGATGTGGCCAATCTGGAGCTAGGCTAGTGCCGGGTGAGGGGGATGTGGCCAATCTGGAGCTAGGCTAGTGCCGGGTGAGGGGGATGTGGCCAATCTGGAGCTAGGCTAGTGCCGGGTGAGGGGGATGTGGTTAATCTGGAGCTAGGCTAGTGCCGGGTAAGGGGGATGTGGCCAATCTGGAGCTAGGCTAGTGCCGGGGTGAGGGGGATGTATCCAATCTTGAGCTAGGCTAGTGCCGGGTGAGGGGGATGTGGCCAATCTGGAGCTAGGCTAGTGCCGGGTGAGGGGGATGTGGCCAATCTGGAGCTAGGCTAGTGCCGGGTGAGGGGGATGTGGTCAATCTGGAGCTAGGCTAGTGCCGGGTGAGGGGGATGTGGTCAATCTGGAGCTAGGCTAGTGCCGGGTGAGGGGGATGTGGTCAATCTGGAGCTAGGCTAGTGCCGGGTGAGGGGGATGTGGTCAATCTGGAGCTAGGCTAGTGCCGGGTGAGGGGGATGTGGTCAATCTGGAGCTAGGCTAGTACCGGGTGAGGGGGATGTGGTCAATCTGGAGCTAGGCTAGTGCCGGGTGAGGGGGATGTGTTTAATCTGGAGCTAGGCTAGTGCCGGGTGAGGGGATGTTGTTAATCTGGAGCTAGGCTAGTGCTGGGTGAGGGGGATGTGGTTTTCCAGCCTATGGAGTATTGGGTGCGGTTGGTTCTTTTTGGGAGTTGGTGGGGAGGGGATGGGCTGGGGATACATTGTCACATGCACAGATGAAAATCGTAGAACACCACGTAGGCGATTTACATTCCTGCAACACGGTCATGCTTTGCCCTCATTCAGATCAGACCTGCTGCATCTAGAGGCCCAGAGGACTAGAATCTGCTGCAGCCGTTATGGAGCGAGGCCTGAACCTTCTGCATCTAGAGGCCCAGAGGACTAGAGTCTGCTGCAGCCATTATGGAGAGAGGCCTGAACCTTCTGCATCTGGAAACACTTATCTCCCTCACTAGCTTTACGCACCAACTGTCAGAGCAGCTCACAGATTACTGCACCTGTACTTAGCCCACATATCATTTATCCCAAACAACTACCTCTTTCCCTACTGTATTTATTTATTTAATTTATTTATTTTGCTCCTTTGCACCCTATTATTTATATTTCTACTTTGCACATTCTGCTGCAGCCGTTATGGAGCGAGGCCTGACCCTGCTGCATCTGGAGGCCCAGAGGACTAGAGTCTGCTGCAGCCGTTATGGAGCGAGGCCTGAACCTGCTGCATCTGGATGCCCAGAAGACTAGAGTCTGCTGCAGCCGTTATGGAGCGAGGCCTGAACCTGCTGCATCTGGAGGCCCAGAAGACTAGAGTCTGCTGCAGCCGTTATGGAGCGAGGCCTGAACCTGCTGCATCTGGAGGCCCAGAAGACTAGAGTCTGCTGCAGCCATTATGGAGCGAGGCCTGAACCTGCTGCATCTGGAGGCCTAGAGGACTAGAGTCTGCTGCAGCTGTTTTGGAGCGAGGCCTGAACCTGCTGCATCTGGAGGCCTAGAGGACTAGAGTCTGCCGCAGCTGTTATGGAGCGAGGCCTGAACCTGCTGCACGTAGAGGCGTAGAGGAGGGTTTGAAATGCCTGAAGGCTGCTGTAAGCCTCGGCGGTATACCATATTTGACTATATACCGGTATTGATGCACGGACCAGTTTGGGTTTTTACTTTACCTTCTACAGTGACCCGGATCCATAGGGTAGTAAACTCTGTTTCAATGCCTTGCGAAAGTATTCACTCCCTTGGTGCTTTCCTTTTCTTTGCATTACAACCTGTAATTTAAATGGATTTTATTTCAATTTCATGTAAGGGAAATAGAACAAAATGTTCCAAATTCGTGAAGTAGAATAAAAAACAAAATTTTTAAAAATAAATTGTATAATCAAAAACTGAAAAGTGGTGTGTGCATACGGTATGTATTCACCTCCCTTTACTATGAAGCCCCTAAAAAAGATCTGGTGCAACCAATTACCTTCAGAAGTCACATAATTTGTTAAATAAAGTCCACCTGTGTGCAATCTAACTGTCACATGATCTGTCTGTCACATGATCCCAGTATATATATATATATATACACCTGTTCTGAAAGGCCCCAGAGTCTGCAACACCACTAAGCAAGGGTCACCACCAAGCAAGCTTCACCATGAAGTCCAAGGAGCTCTCTAAACAGGTCAGAGTTCAGGGTTGGGTTATAACAAAAATCTGAAACTTTGAACATCCCACGGAGCAACATTAAATCCATTATTAAAAAATAGAAAGAATATGGCACCACAAGAAACCTGCCAAAAGAGAGCCGCCCACCAAAACTCACAGACCAGGCAAGGATGGCATTAATCAGAGAGACCAAAGATAACCCTGAAGGAGCTACAAGCTACACAGTGGCGATTGGAGTATCTGTCCATAGCACCACTTTAAGCCATACACTCTACAGAGCTTGGCTTTACGGAAGAGTGGCTAGAAAGAAAAGATTAAGCAAAAACATTTGGTGTTCACCAAAAGGCATGTGGGAGACTCCCCAAACATATGGAAGAAGGTACTCTGGTCAGATGAGACTACAATTGAGCTTTATGTCCATGAAGGTAAACGCTATGTCTGGCGCAAATCCAAATCCAAAACCTCCCATCACCCCGAGAATACCATCCCCATTTATTTATTTATTTTATTTATTTTACCTTTATTTAACCAGGTAGGCAAGTTGAGAACAAGTTCTCATTTACAATTGCGACCTGGCCAAGATAAAGCAAAGCAGTTCGACAGATAAAACGACACAGAGTTACACATGGAGTAAAAACAAACATACAGTCAATAATGCAGTATAAACAAGTCTATATACAATGTGAGGTGAGAAGGGAGGTAAAGGCAAAAAAGGCCATGATGGCAAAGTAAATACAATATAGCAAGTAAAATACTGGAATGGTAGTTTTGCAATGGAAGAATGTGCAAAGTAGAAATAAAAAATAATGGGGTGCAAAGGAGCAAAATAAATAAATAAATTAAAATTAAATACAGTTGGGAAAGAGGTAGTTGTTTGGGCTAAATTACAGGTGGGCTATGTACAGGTGCAGTAATCTGTGAGCTGCTCTGACAGTTGGTGCTTAAAGCTAGTGAGGGAGATAAGTGTTTCCAGTTTCAGAGATTTTTGTAGTTCGTTCCAGTCATTGGCAGCAGAGAACTGGAAGGAGAGGCGGCCAAAGAAAGAATTGGTTTTGGGGGTGACTAGAGAGATATACCTGCTGGAGCGTGTGCTACAGGTGGGAGATGCTATGGTGACCAGCGAGCTGAGATAAGGGGGGACTTTACCTAACTTTACCCCATACTGAAGCATGATTTGCAAATAAATTCATTAAAAACCCTACAATGTGATTTTCTGGATTTTTTTTCTCATTTTGTCTGTCATAGTTGAAGTGTACCTATGATGAAAATTACAGGCCTCTCTCATCTTTTTAAGTGGGAGAACTTGCACAATTGGTGGCTGACTAAATACTTTTTTGTCCCACTATAAGTGTATGTAAACTTCAGACTTCAACTGCATGTACTGCGTCTGTACTTGGTCTGTAGCTATGTCTCTCGCAAGGTCTATACTGGGTCTGTAGCTACGTACATAGCTAGGTCTGTAGCTGGGTCTGTATCATGGTCTCTAGCTAGATCTGTTCTGGGTCTGTACTGGATCTATAGCTAGTTCTGTAGCTAAGTCTTTACTTGTTCTGAAGCTAGTACTGTACTTGTTCTCTTGCTAGGTCTGTAGCTATGTCTGTCGCTGTGTCTGTACTGGGTCTGTGGATAGGTCTCTAGTTAGGTATGTAGCTAACGTAGGTCTGTACTGTGTCTGTATCTAGGTCGGTACTGGGTCTGTATCTAGGTCTGTACTGGGTTTGCAGCTGGGTCTGTCCCTAGGTCTGTCGTTTGGTCTTAACTGAGTCTGTAGCTAGGTCTGTAGCTATGTCTGTTCTGGGTCTGTAGCTAGGTCTGTAGCTAGGGATGTACATGGTCTGTATCTAGGTCTGCAGCTAGGTCTGTACTGGGTCTGTAGCTAGGATTGTACAGGGTCTGTAGCTAGATATCTAGCTAGGTCTATACTGGGTCTGTAGCTAGGATTGTACTGGGTCTGTAGCTAGATATCTAGCTAGGTCTATACTGGGTCTGTAGCTAGATATCTAACTAGATCTATACTGGGTCTGTAGCTAGATATCTAGCTATGTCTGTATGTGGTCTGTAGCTGGGTTGTACTGGGTCTGTAGCTATGCCTGTACTGGGTCTGTAGCTAGGTCTCTAGCTAGGTCTGAACTGGGTCTGTAGCTAGGTCTCTAGCTAGGTCTGAACTGGGTCTGTAGCTAGTTTTCTAGGTCTACACTGGGACTGTACTGTGAAAAGTATGTTCTTTGTCCGCATGGTTTCCCCTTTATAACCCGTGATGACATGGCTGGTTTTCCCTTTATAACCCGTGATGACATGGCTGGTTTCCCCTTTATAACCCATGATGACATGGCTGGTTTTCCCTTTATAACCCGTGATGACATGGCTGGTTTTCCCTTTATAACCCATGATGACATGGCTGGTTTTCCCTTTATAACCCGTGATGACATGGCTGGTTTTCCCTTTATAACCCATGATGACATGGCTGGTTTCCCCTTTATAACCCGTGATGACATGGCTGGTTTTCCCTTTATAACCCGTGATGACATGGCTGGTTTCCCCTTTATAACCCATGATGGTTTCCCTTTATAACCCATGATGACATGGCGGGTTTTCCCTTTATAACCCATGATGACATGGCTGGTTTCCCTTTATAACCTGTGATGACATGGCTGGTTTCCCCTTTATAACCCATGATGACATGGCTGGTTTTCCCTTTATAACCCGTGATGACATGGCTGGTTTCCCCTTTATAACCCATGATGACATGGCTGGTTTTCCCTTTATAACCCGTGATGACATGGCTGGTTTTCCCTTTATAACCCATGATGACATGGCTGGTTTTCCCTTTATAACCCGTGATGACATGGCTGGTTTTCCCTTTATAACCCATGATGACATGGCTGGTTTCCCCTTTATAACCCGTGATGACATGGCTGGTTTTCCCTTTATAACCCATGATGACATGGCTGGTTTTCCCTTTATAACCCATGATGACATGGCTGGTTTTCCCTTTATAACCCATGATGACATGGCTGTTTTCCCCTTTATAACCCGTGATGACATGGCTGGTTTCCCCTTTATAACCCATGATGACATGGCTGGTTTCCCTTTATAACCCATGATGACATGGCTGGTTTCCCCTTTATAACCCATGATGACATGGCTGGTTTCCCTTTGTAACCCATGATGACATGGCTGGTTTTCCTTTATAACCCATGATGACATGGCTGGTTTCCCCTTTATAACCCATGATGGTTTCCCTTTATAACCCATGATGACATGGCTGGTTTCCCCTTTATAACCCATGATGACATGGCTGGTTTTCCCTTTATAACCCATGATGACATGGCTGGTTTCCCCTTTATAACCCATGATGGTTTCCCTTTATAACCCATGATGACATGGCGGGTTTTCCCTTTATAACCCATGATGACATGGCTGGTTTCCCTTTATAACCTGTGATGACATGGCTGGTTTCCCCTTTATAACCCATGATGACATGGCTGGTTCCCCTTTATAACCCATGATGACATGGCTGGTTTCCCCTTTATAACCCATGATGACATGGCTGGTTTCCCTTTATAACCCATGATGACATGGCTGGTTTCCCCTTTATAACCCATGATGACATGGCTGGTTTCCCCTTTATAACCCATGATGACATGGCTGGTTTTCCTTTATAACCCATGATGACATGGCTGGTTTCCCCTTTATAGCCCATGATGACATGGCTGGTTTCCCCTTTATAACCCATGATGACATGGCTGGTTTCCCCTTTATAACCCATGATGACATGGCTGGTTTTCCTTTATAACCCATGATGACATGGCTGGTTTCCCCTTTATAGCCCATGATGACATGGCTGGTTTCCCCTTTATAACCCATGATGACATGGCTGGTTTCCCCTTTATAACCCATGATGACATGGCTGGTTTCCCCTTTATAACCCATGATGACATGGCTGGTTTCCCCTTTATAACCCATGATGACATGGCTGGTTTCCCCTTTATAACCCATGATGACATGGCTGGTTTCCCCTTTATAACCCATGATGTTTCCCCTTTATAACCCATGATGTTTCCCCTTTATAACCCATGATGTTTCCCCTTTATAACCCATGATGTTTCCCCTTATAACCCATGATGTTTCCCCTTTATAACCCATGATGTTTCCCCTTTATAACCCATGATGTTTCCCCTTTATAACCTGTGATTTTCTGAAGTCCCTGATACATGCTTCTTGTGTCTGAGCCATAGAATTGGGTCTCTGCTTTGCCCCTCTACTGTTGCTTAGCCTCTTTGATCGACTTACTGAGGTCGTAGCTCAGTTTCTACTTCTGTTTCTGAAAGGCCCCAGTTTCTGTTTCTACTCATCCATGTTCCCTGTAACCTTACCGGTATTAAAGGCAGTGGTTCGCGCTGAGTTTTGCTCGAATGTTGCCATTAATCCAGGGTTTTGTGTTTGGATATAACAGCCAGTAGCTTTATAAAACCCTAATCTGTCCTCTATTGTTCTGCTTATAGACGATCACATCTATTTCCCATATGGAGCAGTCAGAGATAGATCATGTGGTTACTGTTAGCACATCACAGTCATCATGATAGTCATCAAGCCCTTAAGAACAGACAGAAGGCATCTATGTTCAAAAGCAATTCAGTCTATGACTTCAGTGCAAACAATAACATCTACTACTACTACTACTACTACTACTACTACTACTACTACTACTATTAATACTACTACTACTGCTACTATTAATACTACTACTACTATTACTACTACTACTACTACTACTACTACTACCACTATTAATACTACTACTACTATTAATACTACTACTACTACTACTACTACTATTAATACTACTACTACTGCTACAATTAATAATACTACAACTATTACTACTACTACTACTTCTACTACTACTACTACTATTAATACTACTACTACTACTACTACTACTACTATTAATACCACTACTACTGCTACTATTAATAATACTACCACTACTAATATTACTACTATTACTACTACTACTACTACTACTACTATTAATACTACTACTACTGCTACTATTAATACTACTACTACTACTACTACTACTACTACTACTACTACTACTACTACTACTACTACTACTACTACTACTACTACTATTAATATGACTGCTACTATTAATACTACTACTAATACTACTACTATTAATAATAATACTATTATTATTAATACTACTACTACTGCTACTATTAATGTGACTACTACTATTACTACTACTACTACTACTATTAATACTACTACTACTACTACTACTACCACTACTACTACTATTAATACTGTTACTACTACTACTACTACTACTATTAATGCTACTACTACTATTAATACTACTACTACTACTATTAATACTACTACTACTGCTACTATTAATACTACTACTACTACTACTACTACTACTACTACTACTACTACTACTACTATTAATACGACTGCTACTATTAATACTACTACTAATACTACTACTATTAATACTACTACTATTATTATTAATACTACTACTACTGCTACTATTAATGTGACTACTACTATTACTACTACTACTACTACTACTATTAATACTACTACTACTACTACTACTACTACTACTATTAATACTGTTACTACTACTATTACTACTACGAATACTACTACTACTACTACTATTAATGCTACTACTACTATTAATACTACTACTACTACTACTACTACTACTACTACTACTACTACTACTACTACTACTACTACTACTATTAATACTGCTACTACTGCTACTATTAATACTACTACTACTATTACTACTACTACTCCAGCTACTATTAATACTACTACTACTACTACTACCTATGTAAAGCATTAGTGTGTACTCCAGAGAAGCATCAGAATAGATGAGTTGAGTCTGACATGAAACGAGACAGAAGAGAGGGCTAGCAGAGACTGCAGCTCAGTGAATCAGAGGAATCATTACTAAACCAACTCAGTGAGAGGGGGAATCATTACTAAATAAACTCAGGGAGAAGGGGAATCATTACTAAACCAACTCAGTAAGAAGGGGAATCATTATTAAACCAACTCAGTGAATCAGAGGGTGAGTCATTACTAAACCATCTCAGGGAGAAGGGGAATCATTACTAAACCAACTCAGTGAGAGGGGGAATCATTACTAAACCAACTCAGTGAGAAGGGGAATCATTACTAAACCAACTCAGTGAGAGGGGGAATCATTACTAAACCAACTCAGTGAGAGGGGGAATCATTACTAAACCAACTCAGTGAGAAGGGGAATCATTACTAAACCAACTCAGTGAGAGGGGGAATCATTACTAAACCAACTCAGTGAGAGGGGGAATCATTACTAAACCAACTCAGTGAGAGGGGGAATCATTACCAAACCAACTCAGTGAGAGGGGGAAATCATTACTAAACCAACTCAGTGAATCAGAGGGTGAATCATTACTAAACCAACTCAGTGAGAGGGGGATTCATTACTAAACCAACTCAGTGAATCAGAGGGTGAATCATTGTTATTTCGGAACAATGTTAGCTTAACGTTAGGAATGATAAATTAGGAACAATGTTAGGTTAATGTTAGGAATTATAAAATAGGGAACAATGTTACCTTAACGTTAGGAATGATAAATTAGGAACAATGTTAGGTTTGTGTTGGGAATGATTAGTTAGGAACAATGTTAGGAACAATGTTAGGTTAATGTTAGGAACAATATTAGGTTAATGTTAGGAACAATGTTAGGTTAATGTTAGGAACAATATTAGGTTAATGTTAGGAACAATATTAGGTTAATGTTAGGAACAATATTAGGTTAATGTTAGGAACAATGTTAGGTTAATGTTAGGAACAATGTTAGGTTAGTGTTAGGAACAATGTTAGGTTAATGTTAGGAACAATGTTAGGTTAATGTTAGGAACAATGTTAGGTTAATGTTAGGAACAATGTTAGGTTAATGTTAGGAACAATGTTAGGTTAATGTTAGGAACAATGTCAGGTTAATGTTAGGAACAATATTAGGTTAATGTTAGGAACAATATTAGGTTAATGTTAGGAACAATATTAGGTTAATGTTAGGAACAATATTAGGTTAATGTTAGGAACAATATTAGGTTAATGTTAGGAACAATATTAGGTTAATGTTAGGAACAATGTTAGGTTAATGTTAGGAACAATGTCAGGTTAATGTTAGGAACAGGTTAGGTTAGTGTTAGGAACAATATTAGGTTAATGTTAGGAACAATATTAGGTTAATGTTAGGAACAATATTAGGTTAATGTTAGGAACAATATTAGGTTAATGTTAGGAACAATATTAGGTTAATGTTAGGAACAATATTAGGTTAATGTTAGGAACAATGTTAGGTTAATGTTAGGAACAATGTCAGGTTAATGTTAGGAACAGGTTAGGTTAGTGTTAGGAACAATATTAGGTTAATGTTAGGAACAATGTTAGGTTAATGTTAGGAACAATGTTAGGTTAGTGTTAGGAACAATGTTAGGTTAGTGTTAGGAACAATGTTAGGTTAGTGTTAGGAACAATGTTAGGTTAGTGTTAGGAACAATGTTAGGTTAGTGTTAGGAACAATGTTAGGTTAGTGTTAGGAACAATGTTAGGTTAGTGTTAGGAACAATGTTAGGTTAACCTGAATACATTTATTATACCTTTTATTTATATAGGCAAATCAGTTAAGAACAAAGATTTATTTTCAGTGACGGCCTAGTAACAGTGGCTTAACTGCCTTGTTCAGGAGCTGAACAACAGATTTATTTTCAGTGACGGCCTAGGAACAGTGGCTTAACTGCCTTGTTCAGGAGCTGAACAACAGATTTATTTTCAGTGACGGCCTAGGAACAGTGGCTTAACTGCCTTGTTCAGGAGCTGAACAACAGATTTATTTTCAGTGACGGCCTAGTAACAGTGGCTTAACTGCCTTGTTCAGGAGCTGAACAACAGATTTATTTTCAGTGACGGCCTAGTAACAGTGGCTTAACTGCCTTGTTCAGGAGCTGAACAACAGATTTATTTTCAGTGACGGCCTAGTAACAGTGGCTTAACTGCCTTGTTCAGGGGCTGAACAACAGATTTATTTTCAGTGACGGCCTAGTAACAGTGGCTTAACTGCCTTGTTCAGGGGCTGAACAACAGATTTTTAACTTGTCAGCTCGAGGATTCAATCTTGCAACCTTTCGGTTACTAGTCCAACGCTCTAACCACTTGGCTACCTGCAAGGCCTGGGGGAAAGACCAGGGACCCCGTCGCTGTAAGGCCTGGGGGAAAGACCAGGGACCCCGTTGCTGTAAGGCCTGGGGGAAAGACCAGGGACCCTGTCGTTGTAAGGCCTGGGGGAAAGACCAGGGACCCTGTCGTTGTAAGGCCTGGGGGAAAGACCAGGGACCCCATTGTTGTAAGGTCTGGGGGAAAGACCAGGGACCCCGTCGTTGTAAGGCCTGGGGGAAAGACCAGGGACCCCGTCGTTGTAAGGCCTGGGGGAAAGACCAGGGACCCCATTGTTGTAAGGCCTGGGGGAAAGACCAGGGACCCTGGGGAGAAAAACGAAGGACGCCGTTAATGGCGGCCGTTAAAAAAATATGTTCTAACAAAGTGTATATTTGTCAAATCTGTAATTTACAGTGCCTTGCGAAAGTATTCGGCCCCCTTGAACTTTGCGACCTTTTGCCACATTTCAGGCTTCAAACATAAAGATATAAAACTGTATTTTTTGTGAAGAATTAACAACAAGTGGGACACAATCAAGAAGTGGAACGACATTTATTGGATATTTCAAACTTTTTTAACAAATCAAAAACTGAAAAATTGGGCGTGCAAAATTATTCAGGCCCCTTAAGTTAATACTTTGTAGCGCCACCTTTTGCTGCGATTACAGCTGTAAGTCGCTTGGGATATGTCTCTATCAGTTTTGCACATCGAGAGACTGACATTTTTTCCCATTCCTCCTTGCAAAACAGCTCGAGCTCAGTGAGGTTGGATGGAGAGCATTTGTGAACAGCAGTTTTCAGTTCTTTCCACAGATTCTCGATTGGATTCAGGTCTGGACTTTGACTTGGCAATTCTAACACCTGGATATGTTTAATTTTGAACCATTCCATTGTAGATTTTGCTTTATGTTTTGGATCATTGTCTTGTTGGAAGACAAATCTCCGTTCCAGTCTCAGGTCTTTTGCAGACTCCAATCAGGTTTTCTTCCAGAATGGTCCTGTATTTGGCTCCATCCATCTTCCCATCAATTTTAACCATCTTCCCTGTCCCTGCTGAAGAAAAGCAGGCCCAAACCATGATGCTGCCACCACCATGTTTGACAGTGGGGATGGTGTGGTCAGGGTGATGAGCTGTGTTGCTTTTACGCCAAACATAACGTTTTGCATTGTTGCCAAAAAGTTCAATTTTGGTTTCATCTGACCAGAGCACCTTCTTCCACATGTTTGGTGTGTCTCCCAGGTGGCTTGTGGCAAACTTTAAACAACACTTTTTATGGATATCTTTAAGAAATGGCTTTCTTCTTGCCACTCTTCCATAAAGGCCAGATTTGTGCAATATACGACTGATTGTTGTCCTATGGACAGAGTCTCCCACCTCAGCTGTAGATCTCTGCAGTTCATCCAGAGTGATCATGGGCCTCTTGGCTGCATCTCTGATCAGTCTTCTCCTTGTATGAGCTGAAGGTTTAGAGGGACGGCCTGGTCTTGGTAGATTTGCAGTGGTCTGATACTCCTTCCATTTCAATATTATCACTTGCACAGTGCTCCTTGGGATGTTTCAAGCTTGGGAAATCTTTTTGTATCCAAATCCGGCTTTAAACTTCTTCACAACAGTATCTCGGACCTGCCTGGCGTGTTCCTTGTTCTTCATGATGCTCTCTGCGCTTTTAACGGACCTCTGAGACTATCACAGTGCAGGTGCATTTATACGGAGACTTGACTACACACAGGTGGATTGTATTTATCATCATTAGTCATTTAGGTCAACATTGGATCATTCAGAGATCCTCACTGAACTTCTGGAGAGAGTTTGCTGCACTGAAAGTAAAGGGGCTGAATAATTTTGCACGCCCAATTTTTCAGTTTTTGATTTGTTAAAAAAGTTTGAAATATCCAATAAATGTCGTTCCACTTCATGATTGTGTCCCACTTGTTGTTGATTCTTCACAAAAAAATACAGTTTTATATCTTTAAAAATGTTTACTTAAATTGGATTTTGATATATTTGGCTGTTTTTGCAGCATAATATTTAGAAGTTGTCCTTTTCAGGATTACATAAAATTTTTGCTAATTGCTAACTCCTGTTTGTGTAAGCTGGCAGCATAGCTAGCATATTGCAATCAAATGGTGGTAGTTTTAAGCAATTTTAAGGTGTAATGCAGTTGAATGGTGACATTAACCAAAATTAAAGTTAAGTCAAATCTTATATATATATATATATATAATGTTAGGTTAATGTTAATGAATATATATATATATATTCCTATATAAGTTAGGAACAATGTATATTGTTATAGATATATATATATAAATATTTAAATAAGAATATATCACCACAGCTGTGATGGATACAGGAAGGTTTGCTACAATTGTATAAATCTCTACAGATAATTTGTTCATTCTTCATGGTGGGATCTTTGATGTCCGTAAAATACAGGATATGCAATATATATACAAAAGTATGTGGACACCCCTTCAAACTAGTGGATTCGGGAATTTCAGCCACACCCACAGCCACACCCAGCTTTGCTATCTCCATAGACAAAAATTGGCAATAGAACGGCCTTACTGAAGAGCTCAGTGACTTTTAACATGGCACCGTCATAGGATGCCACCTTTCCAATTAGTCTGTTCGTCCAATGTATGCCCTGCTAGAGCTGCCCCGGTCAACTGTAAGGCCTTTTATTGTGAAGTGGAAACGTCTCAGAGCAACAACATCTAGGAGCGTCAACAGAACGGGACAGCCAAGTGCTGAAGCTTGTAGAGTGTGTGTGTTGGTTCAAACACTCACTACGGAGTTCCTGCCTCTGGAAGCAACGTCAGCACAATAACTGTTAGTTCAAATGGGTTTCCCTGGCCAAGCCGCCGCACACAAGCCTAAGATCACCATGTGCAATGCCAAGCGTCGGCTGGAGTGGTGTAAAGCTCACCTCCTTTGGACTCTGGAGCAGTGGAAAAGTTTTCCGTGTAGTGATGAATCACGCTTCACCATCTGGCAGTTTGACAGACGAATCTGGGTTTGGCGGATGCCAGGAGAACGCGGCCTGCCCAAATGCATAGTGACAACTGTAATGTTTGGTGGATGAGGAATAATGGTCTGGGGCTGGTTTTCATGGTTCGGGCCCCTCAGTTCCAGTTAAGGGACATCTGATATATATATATATAAAAGTACTTAACCTCCTAAATCTCATTGAGTAATCTACAGAATATCTACAGTAAACCAATGGGATACAACATACTTCACCATAATGACATTTAAGGGAAAAAATATCTTAAACATTTTGTGGCGCTTTAAATAAAGAGGGTTGACACACTGTGTCTCAAAAATCTGCGACTGAAAGCTAAACATTAAAGGTCCAAAACAGCCATTTTTATCTCAATATCAAATAATTGATGGGTTACAATTAAGTGCCTTACTGTGATTTTAAATGAAAACAATGGTCAAAAATAAACAAAATTCTTACCAATATAGTCAGTGTTTGATTGTGTTGCTTATTTGAAATATAGATTACTGGAAGTGAATGTTATGGGGACGGGAATGTTATGGGAATGTTATGGGGACGGGAATGTTATGGGGACGGGAATGTGATGGGGACAGGAATGTTATGGGGACAGGAATGTTATGGGAATGTTATGGGGACGGGAATGTTATGGGAATGTTATGGGGACGGGAATGTTATGGGGACGGGAATGTTATGGGAATGTTATGGGGACGGGAATGTTATGGGAATGTTATGGGGACCTCACTAATACTCTTGTTGCTGAATGGAAGCAAGTCCCCTCAGCAATGTTCCAGCATCTAGTGGAAAGCCTTCCCAGAAGAGTGGAGGCTGTTATAGCAGCAATGTTCCAGCATCTAGTGGAAAGCCTTCCCAGAAGAGTGGAGGCTGTTATAGCAGCAATGTTCCAGCATCTAGTGGAAAGCCTTCCCAGAAGAGTGGAGGCTGTGATAGTAGCAATGTTCCAGCATCTAGTGGAAAGCCTTCCCAGAAGAGTGGAGGCTGTTATAGTAGCAATGTTCCAACATCTAGTGGAAAGCCTTCCCAGAAGAGTGGAGGCTGTTATAGTAGCAATATTCCAACATCTAGTGGAAAGCCTTCCCAGAAGAGTGGAGGCTGTGATAGCAGCAATGTTCCAACATTTAGTGGAAAGCCTTCCCAGAATAGTAGAGGCTCTTATAGCAGCAATGTTCCAACATCTAGTGGAAAGCCTTCCCAGAAGAGTGGAGGCTGTTATAGTAGCAATATTCCAACATCTAGTGGAAAGCCTTCCCAGAAGAGTGGAGGCTGTGATAGCAGCAATGTTCCAACATCTAGTGGAAAGCCTTCCCAGAAGAGTGGAGACTGTTATAGCAGCAATGTTCCAACATCTAGTGGAAAGCCTTCCCAGAAGAGTGGAGGTTGTTATAGCGTCAAAGGGGGGCCAACTCCATATTAATACCGAGGATGGTGGAATGAGATGTTCGAAGAGCAGGTGTCCACATACTTTTGATCATGTAGGTTATTGCAAATGAGAAAAAATTACTCTGCAGTATGTAGTTTCGACCCTGGGGACAGGGCGCGGGGACAGGGCCTGGAGACAGGGAGGGAGACTGGGCGGGGGGACAGGGTGTGGGGACAGATTGTGGGGACAGGGAGGGGAGACAGGGCAGGGGGACAGGGGGGACAGGGGGGACAGGGAGGGGAGACAGGGCAGGGGTACAGGGTGTGGGGACAGGGCGTGGGGACAGGGTGTGGGGACAGGGCAGGGGTACAGGGCAGGGGTACAGGGCGTGGGGACAGATCGTGGGGACAGGGGAGTGGGACAGATCGTGGGGACAGGGCGTGGGGACGGGGCAGGGGCACCAAGCAGGGGGACAGGGCGTGGGGACAGATGGTGGGGACAGGGCGTTGGGACAGATCGTGGGGACAGGGCGTTGGGACAGGGCGTGGGGACAAGGGGGACAGGGAGAGGAGACAGGGCAGGGAGACAGGGCGTGGGGACAGGGCAGGGGGACAGGGCGTGGGGACAAACCTTAACTGGGGGTTATGCTGCCCCTACTGATGGGGTGCATGTGCTTGGTTGAGGATATTCTGCAGAATCCCTCTAGTGGCTCAGGCCAGAGAGAAGGAGGAAGCAGGAGTGAGAAGAGGGAGCAGGCACATTGAGGGAGCAGAAACATAGAGGGAGGAGACACATAGAGGGAGCAGACACATAAAGGGAGCAGACACATAGAGGGAGCAGACACATAGAGGGGAGCAGACACATAGAGGGGAGCAGACACATACAGGGAGCAGACACATAGAGGGAGCAGACACATAGAGGGAGCAGACACATAGAGGGAGCAGACACATAGAGGGAGAAGACACATAGAGGGAGCAGACACATAGAGGGAGCAGACACATAGAGGGGAGCAGACACATAGAGGGAGCAGACACATAGAGGGAGCAGACACATAGAGGGGAGCAGACACATAGAGGGAGCAGACACATAGAGGGGAGCAGACACATAGAGGGAGCAGACACATAGAGGGGAGCAGACACATAGAGGGGAGCAGACACATAGAGGGGAGCAGACACATAGAGGGGAGCAGACACATAGAGGGGAGCAGACACATAGAGGGGAGCAGACACATAGAGGGAGCAGATACATAGAGGGGAGCAGATACATAGAGGGAGCAGACACATAGAGGGAGCAGACACATAGAGGGAGCAGACACATAGAGGGGAGCAGACACATAGAGGGAGCAGGCGGGAGAGAGGAAGATAACGTGTTAGAGAGATAAGGCAGGAGGTAGGAGGGAGAGAAGGAGGGAGACAGGAAGAGGACATGTTAGGGAGATAATGCAGGAAGCAGGAAGTTAATTTATTTGTGCATTAGTTCCCAGCAGCTGCTGAGAGATAGGGAGAGAGAGACATAATACAAGAGAGAGAGACAGAAAGAGCGAGATGAAGAGGGAGTGAAAGACATAAAGATACCCCGTTATTCAGTTCTCACAGGAAATCAAGGTATGAGAAGGAGGGAAAGGGATGGAGGGTAAATTAATGCTGAAGATGTTTGGAGAGGAGAAGAGATGGAGGGTACAGGGATAACTTGCTGAAGATGTTTGGAGAGGAGAAGAAGAGATGGAGGGTACAGGGATAACTTGCTGAAGATGTTTGGAGAGGAGGAGAAGAGATGGATGGTACAGAGATGACTTGCTGAAGATGTTTGGAGAGGAGGAGAAGAGATGGATGGTACAGAGATGACTTGCTGAAGATGTTTGGAGATGAGGAGAAGAGATGGAATGGTCTTTTGTTTCTCGCCCATCTCTATAAGGTTTTAAACTGGCTTACAGAGCTATACTGCGGCACTGTACAGAAATCTGATAATGAACCCACATTTTATAATCCATTTGAGCTACTTATTTATTTGGCAGTAGTTCTATTTCAGATTAAAGGGGTGTGTGTTTAAAAGAACAAGAATCTGACACAAAGTCTTTCAGTTGTGGGATGTTTCAAGCACATAGCGACTAAGGACTTAGGTATTGTAGCAGCTATGTGGTGTGTCAACTATACCACGCTGTGTGTGGTAGTACTACTAAGCTATATGGCATTGTTGTAAGATAGTCATACCAATGACAATTTAGCTATTTGATTTTGAATTTTAAGACCCCTTGAAGTATGAAAAATTGGGATGAAAATGTATTTTTGGCATCACTGCTATTAGCATATACAAACACATTAAATAACATATTCTCTGGAAGGAACAACAAAAAATAACAAATACATTTATTCTGAAGTGTCTATGCTATGTATATCTGAGAGATATATGAAAGATTAGGGAACATTTGTTGTTGATTTTGTTTTACATGTATTTAACCCCTTGTTGTTTTCTCTAAATCGTCTCCATATATACTTCCATTAATTATTTTGACTGGTAACGGGGGACATTCAGACGAGTCTTGTGAGGCCTGTGGGCGTGCTAGAGCAAAACACATACAGCATCAGTCAAACGTCTGGACATATCGACTCACTCATTTTTTTTTTTACTATTTTCTACATTAGTAGAATAATAGTGAATACATCAAAACTATAAAATGACACATATGGAACCATGTAGTAACCAAAAAAGTGTTAAACAAATCTAAATATATTTTATATTTGGGATTCTTCAAAGTAGCCACCCGTTGTCTTGATGACAGCTCTGCACACTCTTGGCATTCTCTCAACCAGCTTCACCTGGAATGCTATTCCAACAGTCTTGAATCAGTTCCCATACGCTAAGCACAAAAAAAAGTGTTTCCCATATGGGAAATCCTGTTGGACTGTTGGAATAGCATTCCAGGTGAAGCTTGTTGAAAGATTGTCGAGAGTGTGCAAATCTGTCATCAAGGAAAAGGGTGGCTACTTTGATGATGGTACCATTGAGTTGCAATGGATTTGTGCCCCAAATGCTAAAAAGTTAGCAGTTGAAGCTAACAACATCATCTGAGAACACATTACATAAGAAGAACAAACAATACTCTGAGCCTCAGCTCCATACTACTAGTCATACATGATGTTGTCCAAATCGGATGTTAGGTTCTATATTTATTAAGTATTAGATGAATCCTATGAATTAAAATAGCCAATTTGGGAGAAATCATTAGGCTTAAACTGTCAGAGATTAAATTATACTTCAACAAAATAATGTTGTGGGAATGCTAATGTTATTTGTTTCTAACAACAGAAAGGATTTGAGAACACCCCGAGATGGTTGAAATCCTCTTCCTTATGCTTGTTAAAGGGTGGAACGACCAAGGATTAAGTGCCTTGCTCAAGGGCACATTAACAGATTTTTCACCTAGTCGGTTTGGGGATTCGAACCAGCAACCTTTTGGTTAACGGCCCAATGCTCAACCCTCTAAGGTTGATGTCCACGCCCCCGCTTTAATCTAATTAGTATAATAACTAATGTCAGTTTATGCTCAATTTAACTATACTATTAGCATTTTCACACTTCATATCCAAATCATCATGAAGTATAAACAAACGTATTGTGTAAGTCGATGATGTTATTAACTCCCGGCGCCGACAGAGATGACCGCCTCGCTCGCGTTCCTAGGAAACTGTGCAGTATTTTAATGGTGATTTGGAAATGAACTGACGTGCACTGAATTTACTAAACAGTTGGCATTTGAAACAGTGGCCAGCTAAACAAAACCAAAGCATCGGTTGCTGTCATACCTTGTCCATAGACAACTTACAGGCTCAGGAAACTAATATGTAATGTTGTCATTTGGGTGACCTATCCCATTAACATTGGGGGAAACAGCACCACCTAGTGGTCAGAACCTGGATCTAGGATGGGTCATTAATAAAATATATATATCTATTTAACTAGGCAAGTCAGTTACGAACAAATTCTTATTTACAATGATAACCCACTGTTCCCCAGTAGGCTAACTGCCATGTTGAGGGGCAGAATGACAGATTTTCACCTTGTCAGCTCAGGGACTCGATCCAGCAACCTTTTGGTTACTGGCCCAACGCTCTAAACACTAGGCTACCTGCCGCCCAAACCTGACAGCTTCAACATGACCCAGTCAGGATGGTACAATAGATCTAACTAATAGATCCAAATGTAAAATCACCAGGAATCCTTGTTTTCTCTGCCCCAGAAACACCAGAGGAGGCTGGTGGGAGGAGCTATAGGAGAACGGGATCCTTGTAAAGACTGGAATGGAATAATGGAATGGCATCAAACACATGGATACCACATGGTTGACCCTGTTCCATTTATTCCATTCCAGCCTTTACAATGATCATTTCCTCCTACAGCTACTCTCATCAGCCTCCTCTGACACACGCACGCATGAACACACACGCACACACACACACACACGGACTCTGCCCCAGAAACACACAGCTACTGACCTTCTACAACATGGCTCTACAGCAGGGCAGGAGCAGGGCTGTGACTTGAATACTGCCTACTGAGAAATGCAAACGTTTGGATTCTGATGCTGGAGCCAACCTCTACAGCCCCAAATTACACCCCATTCCCTTTATAGCGCAGAGTCATGTGGCTCTGGTGAAAAGTGACGTACTATATAGGGGATAGAGTGCCAGTGGGGACTGCTCCGACCCTGCCCTGGCTAGCTGGCCACGGATCTGCTGATTGGACAGAGGATGTTATATTCATGAGATATGTTGTTGGCGCTATTGATAAGAAAGAGTCGTCAGTGTGTGTGTGTGTGTGTGTGTACACGTGCGTGTGCGTGCGTGTGTGTGTGTCCCTTCGGCTGCTCTCCGTGCTTCACTCCCTGAACCATGTAACACGGAACACAATGCCATGTAACACGGAACACAACGCCATGTAACACGGAACACAACGCCAAGGACAAGCATGGAAACGCTCCAATGCTCTTTTCACTCCCCCAGTTTATTGTTTCAGAAAGAACTGGACTGGCCATAGAGCGGTTAGAGCAGATGGACTGGCCATAGAGCAGATAGAGCAGATGGACTGGCCATAGGGCGGTTAGAGCAGATGGACTGGCCATAGGGCGGTTAGAGCAGATGGACTGGCCATAGGGCAGTTAGAGCAGATGGACTGGCCATAGGGCAGTTAGAGCAGATGGACTGGCCATAGAGTGGTTAGAGCAGATGGACTGGCCATAGGGCAGATAGAGCAGATGGACTGGCCATAATACACAGATACACAGAGACACAGTAATGAACAGTAATAGACTGAGACACAGTAATGCACAGTAATAGACAGAGACACAGTAATAGACAGAGACACAGTAATACACAGAGACACAGAGACACATTAACACACAGAGACACAGTAATACACAGAGACACAGTAATACACAGAGACACAGAGACACATTAACACACAGAGACACAGTAATGCACAGGGACGCAGTAATACACAGAGATACAGTATTACACAGATGCACAGAGCCACAGGGACACAGTAAAACACAGAGACACAGTAATGCACAGTAATACACAGAGACACAGAGACACAGTAATACACAGTAATACACAGAGACACAGAGACACAGAGACACAGTAATACACAGAGACACAGTAATACACAGAGACACAGAGACACAGAGACACATTAATACACAGAGACACAGAGACACAGTAATACACAGAGACACAGTAATACACAGAGACACAGAGACACAATAATACACAGTAATACACAGAGACACAGAGACACAGTAATACACAGGGACACAGTAATGCACAGAGACACAGAGACACAGAGACACATTAATACACAGAGACACAGTAATACACAGAGACACAGAGAGACAGTAATACACAGAGACACAGTAATACACAGAGACACAGTAATACACATAGACACAGTAATACACAGAGACACAGTAATACACAGGGACACAGTAATACACAGAGACACAGTAATACACAGAGACACAGTAATACACAGTAGTACACAGAGACACAGTAATACACAGAGACACAGAGACACAGTAATACACAGAGACACAGTAATACACAGAGACACAGTAATGTTCAGTAATACACAGATACACAGTAATACACCGGGACACAGTAATACACAGGGACACAGAGACACATTAATACACAGAGACATAGAGACACAGTAATACCCATAGACACAGTAATGCTCAGTAATACACAGATACACAGTAGTACACAGAGACACAGTAATACACAGGGACACAGTAATACACAGAGACACAGAGACACAGTAATACGCAGTAGTACACAGAGACACAGTAATACACAGAGACACAGAGACACATTGATACACCGAGACACAGTAATACCCAGAGACACAGTAATGCTCAGTAATACACAGATACACAGTAATACACCAGGACACAGTAATAAACAGAGACACAGTATTACACAGAGACACAGAGACACATTAATACACAGAGACACAGTAATACACAGACACAGAGACACAGAGACACAGAGACACCGTAATACACAGGGACACAGTAATACACAGAGACACAGAGACACATTAATACACAGAGACATAGTAATACACAGACACAGAGACACAGAGACACCGTAATACACAGGGACACAGTAATACACAGAGACACAGAGACACAGTAATACACAGTAGTACACAGAGACACAGTAATACACAGAGACACAGAGACACAGTAATACACAGAGACACAGTAATGCTCAGTAATACACAGATACACAGTAATACACCAGGACACAGTAATAAACAGAGACACAGTATTACACAGAGACACATTAATACACAGAGACACAGTAATACACAGACACAGAGACACAGAGACACAGTAATACACAGGGACACAGCAATATACAGAGACACAGAGACACAGTAATACACAGAGACACAGAGACACAGTAATACACAGAGACACAGAGACACAATAATACACAGAGACACAGATACACAGTAATACACAGAGACACAGTAATACACAGAGACACAGTAATACACAGAGACACAGAGACACAGTAATACACAGAGACACAGAGACACAATAATACACAGAGACACAGTAATACACAGAAACACAGTAATACACAGAGACACAGAGACACAGTAATGCACAGAGACACAGAGACACAATAATACACAGAGACACAGAGACACAGTAATACACAGAGACATAGAGACACACTAATACACAGAGACACAGTAATACACAGAGACACAGAGACACAATAATACACAGAGACACAGAGACACAGTAATGCACAGAGACACAGAGACACAATAATACACAGAGACACGGAGACACAGTAATACACAGAGACACAGAGACACAGTAATACACAGAGACACAGAGACACACTAATACACAGAGACACAGTAATACACAGAGACACAGAGACACAGTAATACACAGAGACAGAGTAATACACATATACACAGTAATAAACAGAGACACAGAGACACAGTAATTCACAGGGACACAGTAATACACAGAGACACAGAGACACATTAATACACAGAGACACAGTAATACACAGACACAGAGACACAGATACACAGTAATACACAGAGACACAGTAATACACAGAGACACAGAGACACAGACACACAATAATACACAGAGACACAGTAATACACAGAGACACAGTAATACACAGAGACACAGTAATACACAGAGACACAGTAATACACAGAGACAGAGTAATACACAGAGACACAGTAATACACAGAGACACAGTAATAAACAGAGACACAGAGACACAGTAATACACAGGGACACAGTAATACACAGAAACACCGAGACACAGTAATACACAGAGACACAGTAATACACAGAGACACAGAGACACAGTAATACACAGAGACACAGATACACAGTAATACACAGATCCCCTGAACACTGCTCACTTTGCAACTCACACTCTCAAACACGTAGATCCCCTGAACACAGCTCACTTTCCAAATCCCAATCACCTGAATTCTAATCACCTGTTCACACACCTACCTGTATGTCATTATCACACACTAGTTGGTTCAGTTCTTTGCACCTCATCACTGTGATTGTATTGTTTGTTTTGTGACACACTTCTATTCAATCTGCTTTTCCTGTAATTGAATCCTCCCGTGTATGATAGTTTTGGCCTGCCTCACTAACAACGGCCTCTCTGATAGAGTTCAGTGAGTCAAATCGGCCTGTTGTCCGGACCTCTGGCAGTCTCTATGGGGGTGCCACAGGGTTCAATTCTCGGTCCGACTCTCTTCTCTGTATACACAAATGATGTCGCTCTTGCTGCTGGTGATTCTCTGATCCACCTCTAAGCAGACGACACCATTCTGTATACTTCTGGACCTTCTTTGGACACTGTGGTAACTAACCTCCAAACTCTCCTACTGTGGCCTCCAACTGCTCTTAAATGCAAGTAAAACTAAATGCATACTCTTCAACTGATCGCTGCCCGCACCCGCCCACCCGTCCAACATCACTACTCTGGAAGGTTCTGACTTAGAATATGTGGACAACTACAAATACCTAGGTGTCTGGTTAGACTGTAAACTCTCCTTCCAGACTCACATTCAGCATCTCCAATCCAAAATTAAATCTAGAATCAACTTCCTATTTCGCAACAAAGCATCCTTCACTCATGCTGCCAAACCCTCGTAAAACTACTGATCCTCGACTTCAGCGATGTCAATTACAAAATAACCTCCAACACTGGACTCAACAAATTGGATGCAGTCTATCACAGTGCCATCCGTTTTGTCACCAAAGCCCCACATACTAACCACCACTGCGACCTGTACGCTCTTGTTGGCTGGCCCTCTCTTCATTCTCATTGCCAAACCCACTGGCTCCAGGTCATCTACAAGTCTCTGTTAGGTAAAGCCCCACCTTATCTCAGCTTACTGGTCACGATAACAACACCCACCCGTAGCACATGTTCCATCAGGTATATCTCACTGGTCACCCCCAAAGCCAATTCTTCCTTTGGCCACCTTTCCTTTCAGATCTCTGCTGCCAATGAATGGAACAAACTGCAAAAATCACTGAAGCTGGAGACTCATATCTCCCTCACTAACTTTAAGCATCAGCTGTCCGAGCAGCTCACAGATCACTGCACCTGTACATAGCACATCTGTAAATAGCCCATCTACCTACCTCATCCCCATACTGTATTTATTTATTTATCTTGCTCATTTGCACCCCAGTATCTCTACTTGCACATTCATCTTCTGCACATCTACCATTCCAGTGTTTAAATGCTATATAATAATTACATCACCACCATGGCCTATTGATTGCCTTACCTCCCTTATCCTACCTCATTTGCACACACTGTATATAGACTTTTTGTTTTCTTGTGTTCTACTGTATTATTGACTGTATGTTTGTTTATTCCATCTGTAACTCTGTGTTGTTGTATGTGTCAAACTGCTTTGCTTTATCTTGGCCAGGTCGCAGTTGTAAATGAGAACTTGTTCTCAACTGGCCTCCCTGGTTAAATAAAGGTGTTCTCAACTAGCCTCCCTGGTTAAATAAAGGTGTTCTCAACTAGCCTACCTGGTTAAATAAAGGTGTTCTCAACTAGCCTACCTGGTTAAATAAAGGTGTTCTCAACTAGCCTACCTGGTTAAATAAAGGTGTTCTCAACTAGCCTACCCGGTTAAATAAAGGTGTTCTCAACTAGCCTACCTGGTTAAATAAAGGTGTTCTCAACTAGCCTACCTGGTTAAATAAAGGTGTTCTCAACTAGCCTACCTGGTTAAATAAAGGTGTTCTCAACTAGCCTACCTGGTTAAATAAAGGTGTTCTCAACTGGCCTACCTGGTTAAATAAAGGTGTTCTCAACTGGCCTACCTGGTTAAATAAAGGTGTTCTCAACTAGCCTACCTGGTTAAATAAAGGTGTTCTCAACTTGCCTACCTGGTTAAATAAAGGTGTTCTCAACTAGCCTACCTGGTTATATAAAGGTGTTCTCAACTAGCCTACCTGGTTAAATAAAGGTGTTCTCAACTAGCCTCCCTGGTTAAATAAAGGTGTTCTCAACTAGCCTACCTGGTTAAATAAAGGTGTTCTCAACTAGCCTACCTGGTTAAATAAAGGTGTTCTCAACTAGCCTACCTGGTTAAATAAAGGTGTTCTCAACTAGCCTACCTGGTTAAATAAAGGTGTTCTCAACTAGCCTACCTGGTTAAATAAAGGTGTTCTCAACTAGCCTACCTGGTTAAATAAAGGTGAAATAAATATATTAAAACGTTTAAAAAAGCCTTTTGCCTATTCCCTGCCTGTACTTTAGCCTATTGGATTTCCTGTTATCAACCTACTGCCTGATATCCCGGTACTGTACTGTTGCCTTTTTGGACCCCCTGTGTATAACCTTCTGCCTGCCCCTGGACCCAGCTACCTGCCTCCTCCTGTGTATGACCTTCTGCTTGCCCCTGGGGCCAGCTACCTGCCTCCTCCTGTGTATAACCTTCTGCCTGCCCCTGGACCAAGCTACCTTCCTGCTCCTGTGTATGACCTTCTGCCTACCCCTGGACCCAGCTACCTGCCTCCTCCTGTGTATGACCTTCTGCCTGTCCCTGGACCCAGCTACCTGCCTCCTCCTGTGTATGACCTTCTGCCTGCCCCTGGACCCAGCTACCTGCCTCCTCCTGTGTATGACCTTCTGCCTGTCCCTGGACCCAGCTACCTGCCTCCTCCTGTGTATGACCTTCTGCCTACCCCTGGACCCAGCTACCTGCCTCCTCCTGTGTATAACCTTCTGCCTACCCCTGGACCCAGCTACCTGCCTCCTCCTGTGTATGACCTTCTGCCTGTCCCTGGACCCAGCTACCTGCCTCCTCCTGTGTATGACCTTCTGCCTGCCCCTGGACCCAGCTTCCTGCCGCCTCCTGTGGTCCTTTACAATAAACACCTGCTGCGCTCTGCGCTTGAAACCAGCTCTCTGTCTCCCATTGTGTTCATTACACCTCCAGCTCTGACACAGACATTTACTCCAAATCCAAAACAAATTGAATAAAGCGTGCAGTATTAAATAGAGCCATTACAGCATGGAACTCCATTCCATCTCATATTGCTCAAATGAACAGCAAACCTGGTTTCAAAGAACTGATAAAGCAACGCCTCACAGCACAACACCTCTCCCCTATTTGACCTAGATAGTTTGTGTGTCTGCATTGATATGTAGGCTACTGGACCTAGATAGTGTGTATGTATTGATATGTAGGCTACTGGACCTAGATAGTGTGTATGTATTGATATGTAGGCTACTGGACCTAGATAGTGTGTATGTATTGATATGTAGGCTACTGGACCTAGATAGTGTGGATGTATTGATATGTAGGCTACTGGACCTAGATAGTGTGGATGTATTGATATGTAGGCTACTGGACCTAGATAGTGTGGATGTATTGATATGTAGGCTATTGGACCTAGATAGTGTGGATGTATTGATATGTAGGCTACTGGACCTAGATAGTGTGGATGTATTGATATGTAGGCTACTGGACCTAGATAGTGTGGATGTATTGATATGTAGGCTACTGGACCTAGATAGTGTGTATGTATTGATATGTAGGCTACTGGACCTAGATAGTGTGGATGTATTGATATGTAGGCTACTGGACCTAGATAGTGTGTATGTATTGATATGTAGGCTACTGGACCTAGATAGTGTGGATGTATTGATATGTAGGCTACTGGACCTAGATAGTGTGGATGTATTGATATGTAGGCTACTGGACCTAGATAGTGTGGATGTATTGATATGTAGGCTACTGGACCTAGATAGTGTGGATGTATTGATATGTAGGCTACTGGACCTAGATAGTGTGGATGTATTGATATGTAGGCTACTGGACCTAGATAGTGTGTATGTATTGATATGTAGGCTACTGGACCTAGATAGTGTGGATGTATTGATATGTAGGCTACTGGACCTAGATAGTGTGTATGTATTGATATGTAGGCTACTGTATATGGCCTTTTGTATGTAGTTCTGTCATTCAGCTGTTGTCTATTAATGTTCTGTATTATGTCATGTTACAAGTTTTTTGTGGACCCCAGGAAGTGTAGCTGCTGATTTTGTAAATGGGGATCTGAATAAAATACCAAACACCAAATACACAGAGACACAGTAATACACAGAGACAAAGTAATACACAGAGACACAGTAATACACAGCAATACCCGGGGACTTGAATGCAGGAAAACTTAAATCCGATTCACCAAATTTCTATCAGCATGTTAAATGTGCAACCAGAGGGAAAACAAATCTGGAACACCTTTACTCCACACACAGAGATGCCTGCAAACTCTCCCTCACCCTCCATTTGGCAAAATCTAACCATAATTATATCCTCCTGATTCCTGCTTACAAGCTAAAATTAAAGCAGGAAGCACCAGTGACTAGAATAACAAAGTGGTCAGATGAAGCAGATGCTAAGCTACAGGACTGTTTTGCTATCACAGACTGGAACATGTTCCTGGATTCTTCCGATGGCATTGAGGAGTACACCACATCAGTCATTGGCTTCATCAATAAGTGCATTGATGACGTCATCCCCACAGTAAGCGAGGGTACATACCCCAACCAGAAGGCGTGTATTACAGGCAACATCCGCACTGAGGTAAAGGCTAGAGCTGCCGCTTTCAAGGAGCAGGACTCTAACCCAGAAGCTAATAAGAAATCCTGTTATTCCCTCAGACGAACCACCAAGTGTCAATACAGGAATAAGATCGAATCGTACTACATAGGCTCTGACGCTCGTTGGATGTGGCAAGGCTTGCAAACCTTTACAAAATATAAAGGGAGGCACAGCCAAGAGCTGCCCAGTGACACGAGCATACCAGACAAGCTAAACTACTTAAATGCTCACTTCGAGGCAAATAACACTGAAACACGCATGAGAGCACCAGCTTTTCCGGAAGACTGTGTGATCACATTCTTTGCAGCCGATGTGACTAAACAGGTCAACATTCACAAGGCCACAGGGCCAGATGGACTACCAGGACGTGTGCTCCGGGCATGCACTGACCAACTGGCAAGTGTCTTCACTGACATTTTCAAACTCTCCCTGTCCGAGTCCGTAATACCAACATGTTTCAAGCAGACCACCATAGTGCCTGTACCCAAGAACACTAAGGTAACCTGCCTAAATGATAAACGACCCGTAACACTCACGTCTGTAGCCATGAAGTGGTTTGAAAGGCTGGTCATGGCTTACATCAACACCATTTTCCCAGGGACACTAGACTCACTCCAATTCGCATTCCACCCAAACAGATCGACAGATTATGCAATCTCAATCACACTCCACACTGCCCTTTCTCACCTGGACAAAAGGAACACCTATGTGAGAATGCTATTGACTACAGCTCAGCATTCAACATCATAGTGCCCCCAAAGCTCATCAATAAGCTAAGGACCCTGGGACTAAAAACCTCCTTCTGCAACTGGATCCTGGACATCTTGAAGGGGCCGCCCCTAGGTGGTAATGGTAGGCAACAACACATCTGCCAGGCTGATCCTCAACACTGGGGCACTTCAGGGGTGCGTGCTCAGTCCCCTCCTGTACTCCCTGTTCACTCATGACTGCACGCCCAGGCACAACTCCAACACCATCATTAAGTTTGCCGTTGACATAACAGTGTAGGCCTGATCACTAACAACGACGAGACAGACTATAGGGATTGTGCATCTGTAGAAGTTTGTGAGTGCTTTTGGTGACAAGCCGAATTTTTCAGCCTCCTGAGGTTGAAGAGGCACTGCTGCGCCTTCTTCACGATGCTGTCTGTGTGGGTGGACCAATTCAGTTTGTCTGTGATGTGTACGCCGAGGAACTTAAAACTTACTACCCTCTCCACTACTGTTCCATCAATGTGGATAGGGGGGTGTTCCCTCTGCTGTTTCCTGAAGTCCACAATCATCTCCTTAGTTTTGTTGACGTTGAGTGTGAGGTTATTTTCTTGACACCACACTCCGAGGGCCCTCACCTCCTCCCTGTAGGCCGTCTCGTCGTTGTTGGTAATCAAGCCTACCACTGTTGTGTCGTCCGCAAACTTGATGATTGAGTTGGAGGCGTGCGTGGCCACGCAGTCGTGGGTGAACAGGGAGTACAGGAGAGGGCTCAGAACGCACCCTTGTGGGGCCCCAGTGTTGAGGATCAGCGGGGTGGAAATGTTGTTGCCTACCCTCATCACCTGGGGGTGGCCCGTCAGGAAGTCCAGTACCCAGTTGCACAGGGCGGGGTCGAGACCCAGGGTCTCGAGCTTGATGACGAGCTTGGAGGGCACTATGGTGTTAAATGCCGAGCTGTAGTCGATGAACAGCATTCTCAACAACCTCTCCCTCAACGTGATCAAGACAAAGGAGATGATTGTGGACTACAGGAAAAAGAGGACCGAGCATGCCCCCATTCTCATCGATGGGGCTGCAATGGAGCAGGTTGAGAGCTTCAAGTACCTTGGTGTCCACATCACCAACAAACTAACATGGTCCAAGCACACCAAGACAGTTGTGAAAACCTATTCTCCCTCAGGAGACTGAAAAGATTTGACGTGGATCCTCAGATCCTCACAAGGTACTACAGCTGCACCATCGAGAGCATGGTTGTATCGCTGACTGGTATGGCAACTGCTTGGCCTCAGACCGCAAGTCACTACAGAGGGTAGGGCAAATGGCCCAGTACATCACTGGGGCCAAGCTTCCTGCCATCCAGAAAGGCCAGCATGCCGAAGTTGCCGCTTCACTGTTGATGTTGAGACTGGTGTTTTGTGGGTACTATTTAATGAAGCTGCCAGTTGAGGACTTGTGAGGTGTCTGTTTCTCAAACTAGGCACGTTATTGGACTTGTACAGAACTTTGCGCAGTTCTGTGAAGGGAGTACTACACACTGTTGAACAAGATCTTCAGTTTCTTGTCAATTTCTCGCATGGAATAGCCTTCATTTCTCAGAACAAGAATAGACTGACGAGTTTCAGAAGAAAGTTATTTGTTTCTGGCCATTTTGAGCCTGTAATCAAACCCACAAATGCTGATGCTCCAGATACTCAACTAATCAAACAAGGCCAGTTTTATTGCTCCTTTAATCAGAACAACAGTTGTCAGCTGTGCTAAAATAATTGCAAAATGTTTTTCTAATGATCAATTAGCCTTTTTAAAATGATAAACTTGGATTAGCTAACACAACGTGCCATTGGAACACAGGAGTGATGGTTGCTGATAATGGGCCTCTGTACGCATATGTAGAAATTCCATAAAAAATCTGCCGTTTCCAGCTACAATAGTCATTTACAACATTAACAATGTCTACACTGTATTTCAGATAAATTTGATGTTATTTTAATAGACAAAGACATGTGTTTTTCTTTCAAAAACAAGGGCATGTCTAGGTGTGCCCAAACTTTTGAGCGGTAGTGTCGTAGTACACAGAGACACAGAGCCACCGAGACACCGAGACACCGAGACACCGAGAAACAGAGAAAGAACTCAGAGAGACAGAGACACAGAGAGACAGAGACACAGAGACACCGAGGCACCGAGACACAGAGACACAGAGAAAGAACTCAGAGACACAGAAACACAGAGAGACAGAGACACAGAGAGACAGAGACTCAGAGACACAGAGAGACAGAGACACCGAGAGACAGAGACTCAGAAACTCAGAGACACAGAGACACAGAGACACAGAGACACAGAGACGCAGTAATACACAGAGACACAGAGAGACAGAGGCACAGAGACACCGAGACACCGAGAGACAGAGACACAGAAACACAGAGACACAGAGACTCAGAGACACAGAGACTCAGAGACACAGAGACACCGAGACACCGAGACACAGAGAGACAGAGACACATAGACTCAGAGACACAGAGAATCAGAGACACAGAGACACAGAGACACAGAGAGACAGAGACACGGAGACACCGCGACACCGAGCCACAGAGATACAGAGACTCAGAGACTCAGAGACTCAGAGACACAGAGAGACAGAGACACAGAGACACAGAGATGCAGTAATACACAGAGACACAGAGACACAGAGAAAGGACTCAGAGATACAGAGAGACAGAGCCACAGATACACAGAGACACAGTAATATACAGAGACACAGAGACACAGAGAGACAGACACAGAGAGGCAGAGACACAGAGACACAGAGACACAGAGAGACAGAGACACAGAGAGACAGAGACACAGAGACACAGAGACACAGTAATATACAGAGACACAGAGACACCGAGACTCAGAGACTCAGAAATACAAACAGAGAAACAGTAATATACAGAGACACAGAGACTCAGAGACAGTAATACACATATTTAACCCGTTTAAGTTTAATCCGGTTGCGGTTACCCTGAGACGAGCCCTGTGACACTGTGGGGGTCCTATACCAAAACGCCTTGCTTTTCCTCACAATCTCCCCTTTCCACAGTGTGGTCACATTAGTTGGTAGTTTATATTATTATGTTACTTAGATTGACACATCGGTTCATCAATAGACTCTAGGGGATTTATGAGCCAGTACATGGCTGCTTAATGTCTGTGTGTGAGACCTGAGTTACAGAGATGATAAAACAACTACAAAGACCTGAGTTAGCCATGTGTAGTAATGGTGTAGTAACGGTGTAGTAACGGTGTAGTAACAGTGTAGTAACGGTGTAGTAACGGTGTAGTAATGGTGTGGTAATGGTGTAGTGACTGTGTAGTAACAGCGTAGTAATGGTGTAGTAATGTTGTAGTTAATGTGTAGTAACAGTGTAGTAACAGCGTAGTAATGGTGTAGTAACGGTGTAGTGAATGTGTAGTAACAGCACCCTGCTCCTCTCTCCTCTCTAGGGGCCAGTATTCAGTATGAGCGTATGGGTGGGGACGTGACTATGCAGTGTGGCTCTCTGGACAGCGAGGCCAGCGTGACGTGGAAGGTAAACGGGACGGACGTGAAGGCACGCCACCGGGAGGAGGGGTCTAGACTCATACTGATGGAGGTGGACCTCTCAAACAACGGACTCTACACCTGCTTCCAGAACCCCAACGGAGAACGACGGGACCAAATCAACCTACGTATCGGAAGTTAGTTCTAATAAAGATCCTATACCATCTCTCTCTTCCTCCTTCTCCCGTCTCTCTCTTCCTCCTTCTCCCCTCTCTCTCTTCCTCCTTCTCCCGTCTCTCTTCCTCATTCTCCCCTCTCTCTCTTCCTCCTTCTCCCCTCTCTCTCTTCCTCCTTCTCCCATCTCTCTCTTCCTCCTTCTCCCATCTCTCTCTTCCTCCTTCTCCCCTCTCTCTCTTCCTCCTTCTCCCGTCTCTCTCTTCCTCCTTCTTCCGTCTCTCTCTTCCTCCTTCTCCCCTCTCTCTCTTCCTCCTTCTCCCGTCTCTCTCTTCCTCCTTCTCCCCTCTCTCTCTTCCTCCTTCTCCCCTCTCTCTCTTCCTCCTTCTCCCGTCTCTCTCTTCCTCCTTCTCTCCTCTCTCTCTTCCTCCTTCTCCCCTCTCTCTCTTCCTCCTTCTCCCATCTCTTTCTTCCTCCTTCTTCCGTCTCTCTCTTCCTCCTTCTCCCCTCTCTCTCTTCCTCCTTCTCCCGTCTCTCTCTTCCTCCTTCTCCCCTCTCTCTCTTCCTCCTTCTCCCCTCTCTCTCTTCCTCCTTCTCCCGTCTCTCTCTTCCTCCTTCTCCCCTCTCTCTCTTCCTCCTTCTCCCCTCTCTCTCTTCCTCCTTCTCCCCATCTCTCTCTCTTCCTCCTTCTCCCCTCTCTCTCTCTTCCTCCTTCTCCCGTCTCTCTCTCTTCCTCCTTCTCCCATCTCTGTCTATTTTTATTTCTTTACGTAAGTAAGTTATAACAAGCAGATTGTCACCCTCTTCCTTGACCACATTCTCTCACCCTAGTAAAACCTAAACCTACTTGAAGGTAACAGTGCTTGCTGTTGCCCCTAGTGGCCTCCTGAAGTCCTCAGACAATAATGGATGTGGTTTACTGGCTTGTGTCACGGTTGACCTGGCTGGACAGGCCTGTATGTGTGTGTGACAGGCATTGTCATGGGAAGAAGGGGTCCTGAGGGTGCTGCAGATCCCCAGAAAAAATAAAAAAAATGAATGTATACATATAGACATATATATGATGACAGGACAGACCAGTGTGTGTGTGACAGTGCCTCGAGGAGAAATCAGAGATGTGTCCCAGTGTGTGTGTGTGTGTGTGTGTGTGTGTGTGTGTGTGTGTGTGTGTGTGTGTGTGTGTGTGACAGTGCTGAGAGGAGAAATCAGAGATGTGTCCCATTGTGTGTGTGTGTGTGTGTGTGTGTGTGTGTGTGTGTGTGTGTGTGTGTGTGTGTGTGTGTGTGTGTGTGTGTGTGTGTGTGTGTGTGTGTGTGTGTGTGTGTGTGACAGTGCTGAGTGGAGAAATCAGAGATGTATCCCAGTGTGTATGTGTGTGCATGTGTGACAGGCCAGTATGTGTGTGACAGGCCAGTATGTGTGTCTGTGTGTGTGTGACAGTGCTGACAGTGTATAGTGCACTACTTCTAACCAGGCTCATAGGGTGTGTGATGCTCATGTCTCTCTGGTCAGAAATAGTGGAACATAAAGGTAATGGGGAGGCGTCCCTAGTAGGAAGGGGTAGAGGTATAGTAGCATTGTTTATTACAGTTCACAGTTTATTCGCCACGGCACTCGATACAACAGGTGTACAACAGTACAGTGAAAGTCTTACATTGAGAGCTCCAATAATGCAGTGATGCAGATTATAATACAAATAATATAGACAGTAATGTAGATAATAATATAGACAGTAATGTAGATAATAATATAGACAGTAATGTAGATAATAATATAGACAGTAATGTAGATAATAATATAGACAGTAATGTAGATAATAATATAGACAGTAATGTAGATAATAATATAGACAGTAATGTAGATAATAATATAGACAATAATGTAGATAATAATATAGACAGTAATGTAGATAATAATATAGACAGTAATGTAGATAATAATATAGATTATAATATAGATACTACTACTAATAATAATGATATAGATACTACTAATATAGATTATAATATAGATACTACTACTAATAATAATGATATAGATACTACTAATATAGATTATAATATAGATACTACACCTAATAATAATGATATAGATACTACTAATATAGATTATAATATAGATACTACTAATATAGATTATAATATAGATACTACTACTAATAATAATGATATAGATACTACTAATATAGATTATAATATAGATACTACTAATATAGATTATAATATAGATACTACTAATATAGATTATAATATAGATACTACTACTAATAATAATGATATAGATACTACTAATATAGATTATAATATAGATACTACACCTAATAATAATGATATAGATACTACTAATATAGATTATAATATAGATACTACTAATATAGATTATAATATAGATACTACTAATATAGATTATAATATAGATACTACACCTACTACTAATAATAATGATATAGATACTACTAATATAGATTATAATATAGATACTACTAATATAGATTATAATATAGATACTACTAATATAGATTATAATATAGATACTACACCTACTAATAATGATATAGATACTACTAATATAGATTATAATATAGATACTACACCTACTACTAATAATATTGGTAATAATATTGATAATATCAATGTAAAAAAAGAAGAAGAATTTCACTAATAATAATATTAATAACATAGATAATAGATAATCGAATATCTAATAAAATAAAAACACACAAGAGCTACAATGAGAGTTAAAGAAACACAAGAACAGTCAATGTGTCGGGAAGCTGAAGTCTTTGTGCATCCCCTCCCTGTTTCCTGTAGTCCTCGATCAGCTCCTTGGTCTTATTGACGTGGAGGGAGAGGTTGTTGTCCTGGCACCATACTGCCAGGTCCCTGTAAACTGTCGGCCAGTCAGATAGTCCAGGATCCAGTTGCAGAGGGATGTTTTCATTCCCAACGTCCTGAGCTTAGTGATGAGCTTGGAGGATACTATGGCGTTGAACGCTGATCTGTAGTCTATGAGCAGTATTCCCCTTGGCCAGGTGTGAGAGGGCAGCGTGGAGTGCAATTGAGATGACATCATCTGTAGATCTGTTTGGGAGTTATGCAAATTAAAGGCATCTGGGATGATGGAGTTGATGTGTGCCATAACCAGCCTCTTTTAAAGCACTTCATGATTACAGATGTGAGTGCTACAGGGCGGTGGTCAGTGTGGCATGACGCCTTAGAGTTCATAGGAACAGGAATGATGGTGGTCGTTTTGAGACTGTGGGGATTACAGACTGGGACAAGGAAAGGTTGAAAATGACCACGAAGATACCAGATAGTCTGCCTGGATGTCCTAATGTCTAGCTGGATGTCCTAATGTCTATTTGGATGTCCTAATGTCTAGCTGGATGTCCTAATATCTAGCTGGATGTCCTAATGTCTAGCTGGATGTCCTAAAATCTAGCTGAATGTCCTAATATCTAGCTGGATGGCCTAATGTCTAGCTGGATGTCCTAATGTCTAGCTGGATGTCCTAATGTTTAGCTGAATGTCCTAATGTCTAGCTGGATGTCCTAATGTCTAGCTGGATGTCCTAATGTCAAGCTGGATGTCCTAATGTCTACCTGGATGTCCTAATATCTTAGTGGATGTCCTAATGTCTAGGCTGGATGTCCTAATGTCAAGCTGGCTGTCCTAATATCTAGCTGGATGTCCTAATATCTAGCTGGATGTCCTAATGTCTAGCTGGATGTCCTAATGTCTAGCTGGATGTCCTAATATCTAGCTGGATGTCCTAATGTCTAGCTGGATGTCCTAATGTCTAGCTGGATGTCCTAATGTGTAAGTGGATGTCCTAATGTCTAGCTGGATGTCCTAATGTCTAGCTGGTTGTCCTAATGTCTAGCTGGATGTCCTAATGTCTAGCTGGATGTCCTAATGTCTTGCTGGATTTCCTAATGTCTAGCTGGATGTCCTAATGTCTAGTTGGATGTCCTAATGTCTATCTGGGTGTCCTAAAGTCTAGCTGGATGTCCTAATGTCTAGCTGGGTGTCCTAATTTCTAGCTGGATTTCCTAATGTCTAGCTGGATGTCCTAATGTCTAGCTGGATGACCTAATGTCTACATGGATGTCCTTAAAGTTGTCTCTGGAAATAGATAGTCAGTTAACACACAATACATCTACCTAGTGCTTTGATCACACTACATCTACCTAGTGCTGTGATCACACTACATCTACCTAGTGCTGTGGTCACACTACATCTACCTAGTGCTGTGATCACACTACATCTACCTAGTGCTGTGATCACACTACATCTACCTAGTGCTGTGATCACACTACATCTACCTAGTGCTGTGATCACACTACATCTACCTAGTGCTGTGATCACACTACATCTACCTAGTGCTGTGATCACACTACCCGTACTCTACACAGAGCCAGTAACTCTGTGTAATGACTTTACCACAGCTTCAAACACACACACACACCTTAGCTTGAAATGTTGAATACAGGGTGTAAGGAGTGTTTAGATGTTATATTGTTGAGAAAGTATTGAATGATTTCCTCTCCTGTCAGAGTCTGAAAAAGTTATGTCTGTGCTATATCATATCTGACAAAATATTTAATGTCGCTGACATTAACACCCTTCCTTTAATTAAACTCGCTGACATTAATGCCCTTCCATTAAACTAGCTGACATTAACGCCCTTCCTTTGAACTAGCTGACATTAACACCATTCCTTTAAACTAGCTGACATTAACAACCTTCCATTAAACTAACATTAACACCCTTCCTTTAAACTAGCTGACATCAACACGCTTCCTTTAAACTAGCTGACATTAACGCCCTTCCTTTAAACTAGCTGACATTAACACCCTTCCTTTAAACTAGCTGACATTAACACCCTTCCTTTAATTATACTAGCTGACATTAACACCCTTCCTTTAATTATACTAGCTGACATTAACGCCCTTCCTTTAAACTAGCTGACATTAACACCCTTCCATTAAACTAGCTGACATTAACACCCTTCCTTTAAACTAGCTGACATTAACGCCCTTCCTTTAAACTAGCTGACATTAACGCCCTTGCTTTAATAATACTAGCTGACATTAACACGTTTTCCATTAAACTAGCTGACATTAACACCCTTCCTTTAAACTAGCTGACATTAACACCCTTCCTTTAATTATACTAGCTGACATTAACACCCTTCCTTTAAACTAGCTGACATTAACGCCCTTCCTTTAAACTAGCTGACATTAACACCCTTCCTTTAAACTAGCTGACATTAACACCCTTCCTTTAAACTAGCTGACATTAACACCATTCCTTTAAACTAGCTGACATTAACACCCTTCCTTTAAACTAGCTGACATCAACACCCTTCCTTTAAACTAGCTGACATTAACACCCTTCCTTTAAACTAGCTGACATTAACACCCTTCCTTTAAACTAGCTGACATCAACACCCTTCCTTTAAACTAGCTGACATTAACACCCTTCCTTTAAACTAGCTGACATTAACACCCTTCCTTTATACTAGCTGACATTAACGCCCTTCCTTTAAACTAGCTGACAGCCACTTAATATCACATATCGAGGAGGAGGAACTGGAGAGGACAACGGCTGAACGGGTCTGTCTGAGTCTGGCTGAACTAAAGTGCTTTTGACCAGAACCCTATGGGAGAGAGAACGGAGTGTAATTTGGGATGCAGCGTGTGGCTGCTGCATGTGAAGGAGGAAATGATGGGTATGGGCTTATTTTTATGGGTTTGACACAGTGGGAGGATGCATGGGGTTTGGTTATGACGAATTGTTAGACTAAAAATGTGGATACTTGTGGATGTGGGTTTGGGGTTTGGGATGAGAGAGAGAAAGAGAGAGAGAGACTGAGAGATTGAGAGACTGAGAAAGAAAAGGAGTAGGGTAGAGAGACCCAGAAAGAAAGAGAGAAGGGGAGAGACTCAGAAAGAGAAAGAGAAGGGTAGAGAGACCCAGAAAGAAAAAGTAAATGAGATAAGTGGTGTGGCTAAGTGGCTGATTAATGTAGCATGGTCTCTATCCCACAGACTGGGAGAGACTGTCACAATCTTCGTCAGAGCTACGATGGGCTGGAACAGCGAGAGGGGGGCTGAGAGGGAGGGAGGGATGAGGGAGGGAGGGCAAAGAAAGTGAGAGAAGTAACGGTGGGAGTAGAGAGTGGTGGAGGGAGGAGAGGGCGTGGGCGGGCAGGAGGAGAGAAAGAGAGATGGAGGGGGAGGAGAGGGCGTGGGCGGGCGGGAGGAGAGAAAGAGAGATGGAGGGGGAGGAGAGGGCGTGGGCGGGCGGGAGGAGAGAAAGAGAGATGGAGGGGGAGGAGAGGGCGTGGGCGGGCGGGAGGAGAGAAAGAGAGATGGAGGGGGAGGAGAGGGCGTGGGCGGGTGGGAGGAGAGAAAGAGAGATGGAGGGGGAGGAGAGAGGTAGGGGAGGGAGGGGGAGGAGAAAGGGAGGGAGGGGGAGAGAGAGGGCAAGAGTGGGGGAAGGGGGAGGGAGGATCGTGTATTAGAACCCTGCCTTGGATGACAGAAAGGAAAGAGAGGAGAGAGAGGGAATCGAATAGGAGAGAGTTAGGATGGAGGACCATGAAACCTGTCATGGAAAAGGAGGAGAAAAAGGGAGAGAGGAGGGGGAGGGTTGAGGACCATGAACCCTGCCATTGGAAGGAGGAGAAGGAGGGAGAGAGGAGGGGGAGGGTTGAGGACCATGAACCCTGCCATTGGAAGGAGGAGAAGGAGGGAGAGAGGAGGTGGAGGGTTGAGGACCATGAACCCTGCCATTGGAAGGAGGAGAAGGAGGGAGAGAGGAGGGGGAGGGTTGAGGACCATGAACCCTGCCATTTGAAGGAGGAGAAGGAGGGAGAGAAGAGATGAGAGGACCATGAAACCAAAAAGTCCGATATGAATATAGACTATAGTCTAGGTAGTTCTAATCTGAATAAAAACTATAGTCTAGGTGATCCTAATCTGAATAGAATCTATTGTCTAGGCAATCCTAATCTGAATGGAAACTATTGTCTAGGTAATCCTAATCTGAATAGAATATATTGTCTAGGTAATCCTAATCTGAATATGAACTATTGTCTAGGTAATCCTAATCTGAATATGAACTATTGTCTAGGTAATCCTAATCTGAATAGAAACTATTGTATTGGTAGTCCTAATCTGAATAGAAACTGTAGTCTAGGTAGTCCTAATCTGAAAATAAAATGTAGTCTAGGTAGTCCTATAGACAGACACTATTCACATCATAAATGTACAGTAGTTAACTGTAACTGTGACCTGTAGCTAGTAGGAGACTTGTTTTGTATGCCCTCAGGTAGATCCTTGATACATTCTGCCAGGTATGTGTCGAGGACATCCTAATGTGTTGTCACTGTAATGATCCCAGAGAAACAACAGCAATACTTCATGTCATTTCTCAGAGGACCTGAGACAGGTTTTAAAATGAATCGACCTTCCAGCAACAGTCTAGAATGAGGAGACACAGAAGAAGTCCCTCCCTCATGTATACCAGTGTGTGTGAGTTTGAATGTGTGTGCGTGCATGTGTGTTTGTGTGTGTGTGTGTGCTTATGCGTGTGTGCTGTGCAGTGTGTATCTCTGTGTGTGTGTGTGTGTGTGTGTGTGTGTGTGTGTGTGTGTGTGTGTGTGTGTGTGTGTGTGTGTGTGTGTGTGTGTGTGTGTGTGTGTGTGTGTGTGAATGTGTGTGTGTGTGTGTGTGTGTGTGTGTGTGTGTGTGTGTGTGTGTGTTTGTGGGAGTGTGTGTGTGTGTGAGTGTGTGTGTGAGAGTAGGTGTATGTGTGTGTGTATGTGAGTGTGTGTGTGTGAATGTGAGTGTGTGTAAGTGAGTGAGTGTGTGTGTATGTGTTTGTGTGAATACCATTAGTGTTCTGTGTTCCTTCCTTTCCCTGTCGGTCCCCACGGTAATGGCGATCCAGCAGGAAGTAGATAGCTCAGATAAGATTGCCCAGGCGTCAGACCATGATGTCAGGGAGATGGAGAGCGGGACCTCAGAGACACACAGAGAGATGTTGTGGCTAGTGTAGAGCGATGTTGTGGCTAGTGTAGAGAGATGTTGTGGCTAGTGTAGAGCGATGTTGTGGCTAGTGTAGAGCGATATTGTGGCTAGTGTAGAGCGATGTTGTGGCTAGTGTAGAGCGATGTTGTGGCTAGTGTAGATCGATGTTGTGGCTAGTGTAGAGCGATGTTGTGGCTAGTGTGGAGCGATGTTGTGGCTAGTGTGGAGCGATGTTGTGGCTAGTGTAGAGCGATGTTGTGGCTAGTGTAGAGCGATGTTGTGGCTAGTGTAGATCGATGTTGTGGCTAGTGTAGAGCGATGTTGTGGCTAGTGTGGAGCGATGTTGTGGCTAGTGTAGAGAGATGTTGTGGCTAGTATAGAGAGATGTTGTGGCTAGTGTAGAGTGATGTTGTGGCTAGTGTAGAGCGATGTTGTGGCTAGTGGAGAGAGATGTTGTGGCTAGTGTAGAGAGATGTTGTGGCTAGTCTAGAGAGATGTTGTTGCTAGTATAGAGCGGTGTTGTGGCTAGTGTAGAGAGATGTTGTTGCTAGTATAGAGAGATGTTGTGGCTAGTGTAGAGCGATGTTGTGGCTAGTGTAGAGCGATGTTGTGGCTAGTGTAGAGAGATGTTGTGGCTAGTGTAGAGAGATGTTGTGGCTAGTGTAGAGAGATGTTGTGGCTAGTGTAGAGAGATGTTGTGGCTAGTGTAAAGAGATGTTGTGGCTAGTGTGGAGTGATGTTGTGGCTAGTGTAGAGCGATGTTGTGGCTAGTGTGGAGCGATGTTGTGGCTAGTGTGGAGCGATGTTGTGGCTAGTGTAGAGCGATGTTGTGGCTAGTGTAGAGCGATGTTGTGGCTAGTGTAGATCGATGTTGTGGCTAGTGTGGAGCGATGTTGTGGCTAATGTAGAGCGATGTTGTGGCTAGTGTAGAGCGATGTTGTGGCTAGTGTAGAGCGATGTTGTGGCTAGTGTAGAGTGATGTTGTGGCTAGTGTAGAGCGATGTTGTGGCTAGTGGAGAGAGATGTTGTGGCTAGTGTAGAGCGATGTTGTGGCTTGTGTAAAGAGATGTTGTGGCTAGTGTAGAGCGATGTTGTGGCTAGTGTAGAGAGATGTTGTGGCTAGTGTAGATCGATGTTGTGGCTAGTGTAGAGCGATGTTGTGGCTAGTATAGAGCGATGTTGTGGCTAGTGTAAAGAGATGTTGTGGCTAGTGTAGATCGATGTTGTGGCTAGTATAGAGCGATGTTGTGGCTAGTGTAAAGAGATGTTGTGGCTAGTGTAGAGCGATGTTGTGGCTAGTGTAGAGCGATGTTGTGGCTAGTGTAGATCGATGTTGTGGCTAGTGTAGAGCGATGTTGTGGCTAGTGTGGAGCGATGTTGTGGCTAGTGTGGAGCGATGTTGTGGCTAGTGTAGAGCGATGTTGTGGCTAGTGTAGAGCGATGTTGTGGCTAGTGTAGATCGATGTTGTGGCTAGTGTAGAGCGATGTTGTGGCTAGTGTGGAGCGATGTTGTGGCTAGTGTGGAGCGATGTTGTGGCTAGTGTAGAGCGATGTTGTGGCTAGTGTAGAGCGATGTTGTGGCTAGTGTAGAGCGATGTTGTGGCTAGTGTAGATCGATGTTGTGGCTAGTGTAGAGCGATGTTGTGGCTAGTGTGGAGCGATGTTGTGGCTAGTGTGGAGCGATGTTGTGGCTAGTGTAGAGCGATGTTGTGGCTAGTGTGGAGCGATGTTGTGGCTAGTGTGGAGCGATGTTGTGGCTAGTGTAGAGCGATGTTGTGGCTAGTGTGGAGCGATGTTGTGGCTAGTGTAGATCGATGTTGTGGCTAGTGTAGAGCGATGTTGTGGCTAGTGTGGAGCGATGTTGTGGCTAGTGTGGAGCGATGTTGTGGCTAGTGTAGATCGATGTTGTGGCTAGTGTAGATCGATGTTGTGGCTAGTGTAGAGCGATGTTGTGGCTAGTGTGGAGCGATGTTGTGGCTAGTGTGGAGCGATGTTGTGGCTAGTGTAGAGCGATGTTGTGGCTAGTGTGGAGCGATGTTGTGGCTAGTGTAGATCGATGTTGTGGCTAGTGTAGAGCGATGTTGTGGCTAGTGTAGATCGATGTTGTGGCTAGTGTAGAGCGATGTTGTGGCTAGTGTGGAGCGATGTTGTGGCTAGTGTGGAGCGATGTTGTGGCTAGTGTAGAGCGATGTTGTGGCTAGTGTAGAGCGATGTTGTGGCTAGTGTAGAGCGATGTTGTGGCTAGTGTAGATCGATGTTGTGGCTAGTGTGGAGCGATGTTGTGGCTAGTGTGGAGCGATGTTGTGGCTAGTGTAGAGCGATGTTGTGGCTAGTGTGGAGCGATGTTGTGGCTAGTGTGGAGCGATGTTGTGGCTAGTGTGGAGCGATGTTGTGGCTAGTGTAGAGCGATGTTGTGGCTAGTGTGGAGCGATGTTGTGGCTAGTGTGGAGCGATGTTGTGGCTAGTGTAGAGCGATGTTGTGGCTAGTGTGGAGCGATGTTGTGGCTAGTGTAGATCGATGTTGTGGCTAGTGTAGAGCGATGTTGTGGCTAGTGTGGAGCGATGTTGTGGCTAGTGTGGAGCGATGTTGTGGCTAGTGTAGATCGATGTTGTGGCTAGTGTAGAGAGATGTTGTATTTGTATTGTATTTGTAATGGATCGCCATTAGTTTCTGCCAAGGCAGCAGCTACTCTTCCTGGGGTTTATTATGGAACCCCATTAGTTCCTGCCAAGGCAGCAGCTACTCTTCCTGGGGTTTATTATGGATCCCCATTAGTTTCTGCCAAGTCAGCAGCTACTCTTCCTGGGGTTTATTATGGAACCCCATTAGTTCCTGCCAAGGCAGCAGCTACTCTTCCTGGGGTTTATTATGGAACCCCATTAGTTCCTGCCAAGGCAGCAGCTACTCTTCCTGGGGTTTATTATGGAACCCCATTAGTTTCTGCCAAGGCAGCAGCTACTCTTCCTGGGGTTTATTATGGAACCCCATTAGTTCCTGCCAAGGCAGCAGCTACTCTTCCTGGGGTTTATTATGGAACCCCATTAGTTCCTGCCAAGGCAGCAGCTACTCTTCCTGGGGTTTATTATGGTTCCCCATTAGTTTCTGCCAAGGCAGCAGCTGCTCCTCCTGGGGTTTATTATGGTTCCCCATTAGTTTCTGCCAAGGCAGCAGCTACTCTTCCTGGGGTTTATTATGGATCCCCATTAGTTCCTGCCAAGGCAGCAGCTACTCTTCCTGGGGTTTATTATGGAACCCCATTAGTTCCTGCCAAGGCAGCAGCTACTCTTCCTGGGGTTTATTATGGAACCCCATTAGTTCCTGCCAAGGCAGCAGCTACTCTTCCTGGGGTTTATTATGGTTCCCCATTAGTTTCTGCCAAGGCAGCAGCTGCTCCTCCTGGGGTTTATTATGGTTCCCCATTAGTTCCTGCCAAGGCAGCAGCTACTCTTCCTGGGGTTTATTAATGTTCCCCATTAGTTTCTGCCAAGGCAGCAGCTGCTCCTCCTGGGGTCCAGCAAAATTAAGGCAGTTTAAAAAAAATTTAACATTACAATACATTCACATATTTCACAACACACTTGCCCCTTCGTGTCCCTTCAGGCCCCATCCTCCACCACTACCACATATCTACAGTACTAAATATATGTGCATGTATAGTGCCTATGTGTGTGTGTGTGTGTGTGTGTGTGTGTGTGTGTGTGTGTGTGTGTGTGTGTGTGTGTGTGTGTGTGTGTGTGTGTGTGTGTGTCTGTGTGTGTGTGTGTGTGTCTGTGTGTGTGTGTGTGTGTGTGTGTGTGTGTGTGTGTGTGTGTGTGTTGCTTTACAGTCCCCGCTGTTCCACCTCCTCTTGAAGCTAGGGGGCACTATTTTTATGTTTGGAAAAATAACGTTCCCAAAGTAAATGGCCTATTTCTCAGGACCAGATGCAAGTATATGCATATAATTGACAGATTAGGGTAGAAAACACTTTAAAGTTTCCAAAACTGTCAACATTTTGTCTGTGAGTTAAACAGAACTGATATTGCAGGCTAAAACCTGCCCCTGTTTTTGAGCCCTCTCTGTTCCTATGCATCCCTATTGCCCATTTAAAGGGATATCAACCAGATTCCTTTTTCTATGGCTTCCCTAAGGTATCAACAGCCTTTAGACATAGTTTCAGGCTTTTAATTTGAAGAATGAGCATGAACGACACATTGCTTAAGTGGATAGGTGGGGGCTCTCAGAGTGAGTTGTGCGCAAAAGAGAAAGGCGGCCAATTGTTACTCCCGGTCCTAGTGAAAAGCCAACTGTCCCGGTTGATATATTATCGAATAGATATTTGAAAAACACCCTGAGGATTGATTATAAAAAAAGTTTGACATGTTTCTGTGGACATTATGGATATCATTTGGAATTTTTGTCTGCGTTGTCGTGACCGCTCAATCCGGTGGATTCCTGGGCATAAAGCACCAAACTAACGGAGGTATTTGGATATTAAAAATATCTTTATGGAACAAAAGGAACATTTGTTGTCTAGCTGGGAGTCTCGTCAGTGAAAACATCCAAAGATCATCAAAGGTAAACGATTAATTTGATTGCTTTTCAGAATGTTGTGACCAAGTTACCTGATGCTAAGTGTACCTATTGTTTTATCGAGCGATCGATTAACTTACACAAACGCTTGTATTGCTTTGGCTGTAAAGCATAATTTCAAAATCTGAGATGACAGGTGGAGTAAAACTTCTTGGGACTCTCAAACCCGGATCCGGGAGCGTAATCATCGCCTCAAACTAATTAGCATAACGCAGTGGACATAAATATCCCTAGAAAATCTTCCTATTCATGAAAATCGCAAATGAAATATATTGAGACACACTGTTATCTCAGATTTTCAAAATATGCTTTACAGCCAACGCTAGACAAGCATTTGTGAAAGTTTATCATAGCCTAGCATAGCATTATGCGCTGCTAGCAGCAGGCAACATTTTCACAAAAATAGGAAAAACAATCAAATTAAATCATTTACCTTTGAAGAACTTTGGATGTTTTCACTCAGGAGACTCCCAGTTAGATTGCAAATGTTCCTTTTTTCCAAAAATATTATTTTTGTAGGCGAAATAGCTCCCGTTTGTTCTTCACGTTTGGCTGAGAAATCGACCGGATAATGCGGTCACTACAACACCGAACTTTTTTCCAAATTAGCTCCATAATATCGACAGAAACATGGCAAACGTTGTTTAGAATCAAACCTCAAGGTGTTTTTCACATATCTATTCGATAATATATCCGTCGGGACAGTTGGTTTCTCATTAGAAGCGATAGGAATAATGGCGACCTCAGTACTTTACGCAAGATTTTCTGCGTGAGCCATCATGTGACCACTTGCTCAATGTGGTCCCTTACGGATATTCTTCAACATAAATGAATAAAAAGACGTCACAATGCTGTAGACACCTTGGGGAATACGTAGAAAACGTAAGCTCATTCGTAGCCCATTAACAGCCATATAAGGAGTCATTGGCATGCAGAGCTTTCAAAATATGGGGCACTTCCTGATAGGATTTTTAACTGGGTTTCGCTGTAACATCAGTTCTGTTGCACTCACAGACAATATCTTTGCAGTTTTGGAAACGTCAGAGTGTTTTTTATCCAAAGCTGTCAATTATATGCATAGTTGAGCATCTTGTCGTGACGTTTTTTATCCAAAAATGAAATACCGCCCCTAGAGTTCCAAGAGGTTAACAAAAGGCTAAACTGTGTTTTGCAATATTGCACTTGTGATTTCATGAATATGAATATTTTCTAGTAATATTATTTGACTGTGGCGCTATGCTATTCAGCGTTGCTGATGACAATTATCCCGGATCCGGGATGGGTGTTTCAGAGAGGATAAGGTGTTTTCTTATCAGTTTTGAAATCTAATTTTAATGTTTGCGTCAGTTACCTGATGTTGAATAGAGTTCCATGTAGTCATGGCTCTATGTAGTACTGTGGAATAGAGTTCCATGTAGTCATGGCTCTATGTAGTACTGTGGAATAGAGTTCCATGTAGTCATGGCTCTATGTAGTACTGTGTGCCTCCAATAGTCTGTTCTGGACATGGGGACTGTGAAGAGACCTCTTGTGGCATGTCTTGTGGGGTATGCATGGGTGTCCGAGCTGTGTGCCAGTAGTTTAGGCAGACAGCTCGGTGAATTCAACATGTCATTACCTCTCATAAATAAAGGTAATGATGAAGTTAATCTCTCCTCCACTTTCAGCCAGGAGAGATTGACAAGCATATTATTATATTAGCTCTCTGTGTACATCCAAGGGCCAGCCATACTGCCCTGTTCTAAGCCAATTGTAATTTTCCTAAGTCCCTCTTTGTTACATATGACCACACGACTGAACAGTAGTCCAGGTGCAACAAAACTAGGGCCTGTAGGACCTGCCTTGTTGATAGTGTTGTTAACTTCTTAAAGGCATAGGGGGCAGCATTTTCAGTTTTGGATAAATAGCGTGCCCAATTTTAACTTCCTGCTACTCATGCCAGGAATATAAGATATGCATAGTATTAGATTTGGATGGAGAACACTCTGAAGTTTCAAAACTGTTTGAATCATGTCTGTGAGTATAACAGCACTTGTGTAGCAGGCAAAACCCCGAGGACTTACCGTTCAGATTATTTTTTTTTTGGTCTCTGTCTGTTCACTGAGTTCTCATTGGCAAATTATATTTCTCAGGAACCTGTTTTCAGTTCCTTCCGCTTCCACTGGATGTCACCAGTCTTCGGAATTTGGTTGAGGTTATTCATTTGTGTAATGAAGAAGTAGGCCATCTAGGAACTGGGTAACACTGTTGAGAGATGCGCAAGACGTGAAAAGTAGCTTGGTTTGTTATCTTCCTGTATTGAACACAGATAGACTCGTCTACAATTTGATCGATTATTAACGTTTAAAAATACCTAAAGTTGTATTACAAAAGTAGTTTGACATGTTTTGGCAAAGTTTATAGGCAACTTTTGAAATATTTTGTAGTGACGTTGCCTTTTTTGGAAGCTATTTTTTGCTGGATCAAACGCGTCAAATAAATGGACATTTGGATATACATTGGGGCAAAAAAGTATTTAGTCAGCCACCAATTGTGCAAGGTCTCCCACCTAAAAAGATGAGAAAGGCCTGTAATTTTCATCATAGGTACACTTCAACTATGACAGACAAAATGAGAAAAAAAAGTCCAGAATATCACATTGTAGGGTTTTATAATGAATTTATTTGCAAATTATGGGGGAAAATCAGTATTTGGTCACCTGCGTTTTGTAGCTTCCTGGTTCATTATGGTTAATTATGGTTCTGTCAGCTTCCTGTTTCATTATGGTTCATTATGGTTCTGTCAGCTTCCTGTTTCATTATGGTTCATTATGGTTCTGTCAGCTTACTGTTTCATTATGGTTCATTATGGTTCTGTCAGCTTACTGTTTCATTATGGCTCTGTCAGCTTACTGTTTCATTTTGGTTCATTATGGTTCTGTCAGCTTCCTGTTTCATTATGGTTCATTATGGTTCTGTCAGCTTACTGTTTCATTATGGTTCATTATGGTTCTGTCAGCTTACTGTTTCATTATGGTTCTGTCAGCTTCCTGTTTCATTATGGTTCTGTCAGCATCCTGTTTCATTATGGTTCATTATGGTTCTGTCAGCTTCCTGTTTCATTATGGTTCATTATGGTTCTGCCAGCTTCCTGTTTCATTATGGTCCATTATGGTTCTGTCAGGTTCTGTCAGGTTCCTGTTTCATTATGGTTCATTATGGTTCATTTTGGTTCTGTCAGCTTCCTGTTTCATAAAGGTTCATTATGGTTCTGTCAGCTTACTGTTTCATAAAGGTTCATTATGGTTCTGTCAGCTTACTGTTTCATAAAGGTTCATTGTGGCTCTGTCAGCTTACTGTTTCATAAAGGTTCATTATGGTTCTGTCAGCTTACTGTTTCATTATGGTTCATTTTTATTTTATTTTTTTTGGTTCTTCAAAAAAAAAAAAATGGTTATTTCAGCTTACCGTTTCATTATGGTTCATTATGGTTCTGTCAGCTTCCTGTTTCATTATGGTTCTGTCAGCTTCCTGTTTCATTATGGTTCTGTCAGCTTCCTGTTTCATTATGGTTATGTCAGCTTCCTGTTTCATCATGGTTATTTCAGCTTACTGTTTCATTATGGTTCATTATGGTTCTGTCAGCTTCCTGTTTCATTATGGTTCTGTCAGCTTCCTGTTTCATTATGGTTCTGTCAGCTTCCTGTTTCATTATAGTTCTGTCAGCTTCCTGTTTCATTATGGTTCTGTCAGCATCCTGTTTCATTATGGTTCATTATGGTTCTGTCAGCTTACTGTTTCATTATGGTTCATTATGGTTCATTATGGTTCTGTCAGCATCCTGTTTCATTATGGTTCATTATGGTTCTGTCAGCTTACTGTTTCATTATGGTTCATTATGGTTCATTATGGTTCATTATGGTTCTGTCAGCATCCTGTTTCATTATGGTTCATTATGGTTCTGTCAGCATCCTGTTTCATTATGGTTCATTATGGTTCTATCAGCTTACTGTTTCATTATGGCTCTGTCAGCTTACTGTTTCATTTTGGTTCATTATGGTTCTGTCAGCTTACTGTTTCATTTTGGTTCATTATGGTTCTGTCAGCTTAGAAGTGCTACTGTATGCATGACTCACTCTACCCATGTCTCTCAATTAATTTCAATTAAGTTCAAGAGGCTTTCTTGGCGTGGGAAACATATTTTTTACATTTCCAAAGCAAGTGTAGTTGATAACATTCAAAAGTGAAATAAACAAAAAAAATTAACAGTAAATATTACACTCATAGAAGTTTCTAAACAATAAAGACATTACAAATATCATATTATGTCTATATCCCGGGTTATAACGATGTGCAAATAGATAAACAAAATTTAAAAAATGATAAACATAAATATGGGTTGTATTCACAATGATGTTGGTTCTTCACTGGTTGCCCTTTTCTTGTGACAACAATCTTTCTCTCTCTTTATCTCTCTCAATTCAATTCAATTCAATTCAATTCAAGGGCTTTATTGGCATGGGAAACATGTGTTAACATTGCCAAAGCAAGTGAGGTAGACAACATACAAAGTGAATATATAAAGTGAAAAACAACAAAAATTAACAGTAAACATTACACATACAGAAGTTTCAAAACAGTAAAGACATTACAAATGTCATATTATATATATATATACAGTGTTCTAACAATGTACAAATGGCTAAAGGACACAAGATAAAATAAATAAGCATAAATATGGGTTGTATTTACAATGGTGTTTGTTCTTCACTGGTTGCCCTTTTCTCGTGGCAACAGGTCACAAATCTTGCTGCTGTGATGGCACACTGTGGAATTTCACCCAGTAGATATGGGAGTTTTTCAAAATTGAATTTGTTTTCGAATTCTTTGTGGATCTGTGTAATCTGAGGGAAATATGTCTCTCTAATATGGTCATACATTGGGCAGGAGGTTAGGAAGTGCAGCTCAGTTTCCACCTCATTTTGTGGGCAGTGAGCACATAGCCTGTCTTCTCTTGAGAGCCATGTCTGCCTACGGCGGCCTTTCTCAATAGCAAGTCTATGCTCACTGAGTCTGTACATAGTCAAGGCTTTCTTTAATTTTGGGTCAGTCACAGTGGTCAGGTATTCTGCCGCTGTGTACTCTCTGTGTAGGGCCAAATAGCATTCTAGTTTGCTCTGTTTTTTGTTAATTCTTTCCAATGTGTTAAGTAGTTATCTTTTTGTTTTCTCATGATTTGGTTGGGTCTAATTGTGCTGCTGTCCTGGGGCTCTGTAGTGTGTGTTTGTGTTTGTGAACAGAGCCCCAGGACCAGCTTGCTTAGCGGACTCTTCTCCAGGTTCATCTCTCTGTAGGTGATGGCTTTGTTATGGAAGGTTTGTGAATCGCTTCCCTTTAGGTGGTTGTAGAATTTAGCAGCTCTTTTCTGGATTTTGATAATTAGTGGGTATCGGCCTAATTCTGCTCCGCATGCATTATTTGGTGTTCTACGTTGTACACGGAGGATATTTTTGCAGAATTCTGCGTGCAGAGTCTCAATTTGGTGTTTGTCCCATTTTGTGAAGTCTTGGTTGGTGAGCGGACCCCAGACCTCACAACCATAAAGGGCAATGGGCTCTATGACTGATTCAAGTATTTTTAGCCAAATCCTAATTGGTATGTTGAAATTTATGTTTCTTTTGATGGCATAGAATGCCCTTCTTGCCTTGTCTCTCAGATCGTTCACAGCTTTGTGGAAGTTACCTGTGGTGCTGATGTTTAGGCCAAGGTATGTATAGTTTTTTGTGTGCTCTAGGGCAACAGTGTCTAGATGGAATTTGTATTTGTGGTCCTGGTGACTGGACCTTTTTTGGAACACCATTATTTTGGTCTTACTGAGATTTACTGTCAGGGCCCAGGTCTGACAGAATCTGTGCATAAGATCTAGGCCATAAGATCTAGGCCCTCCTTGGTTGGTGACAGAAGCACCAGATCATCAGCAAACAGCAGACATTTGACTTCGGATTCTAGCAGGGGGAGGCCGGGTGCTGCAGACTTTTCTAGTGCCCGCGCCAATTCGTTGATATATATGTTGAAGAGGGTGGGGCTTAAGCTGCATCCCTGTCTAACCCCACGACCCTGTGTGAAGAAATGTGTGTGTTTTTTGCCAATTTTAACCGCACACTTGTTGTTTGTGTACATGGATTTTATAATGTCGTATGTTTTACCCCCAACACCACTTTCCATCAGTTTGTATAGCAGACCCTCATGCCAGATTGAGTCGAAGGCTTTTTTGAAATCAACAAAGCATGAGAAGACTTTGCCTTTGTTTTGGTTTGTTTGGTTGTCAATTAGGGTGTGCAGGGTGAATACATGGTCTGTTGTATGGTCATTTGGTAAAAAGCCAATTTGACATTTGCTCAGTACATTGTTTTCATTGAGGAAATGTACGAGTCTGCTGTTAATAATAATGCAGAGGATTTTCCCAAGGTTACTGTTGACACATATTCCACGGTAGTTATTGGGGTCAAATTTGTCTCCACTTTTGTGGATTGGGGTGATCAGTCCTTGGTTCCCTCTCTCTCTCTCTCTCTCTCTATCCCTCTCTCCATATATTGCCCTCTATCCATCTCTCTCTCTCTCTCTCTCTCTCTCTCTCTCTATCCCTCTCTCTATCCCTCTCTCTATCCCTCTCTCTATATATGTCTATATCCCTCTCTCTCTCTCTCTCTCTCTCTCTCTCTCTCTCTATCTATCTCTCTCTCTCTCTTGTAACGGTTGTCATATGAAGGAGAAAGAGAGGACCAAGGTGCAGAGTGGTATGTGTCCAGATTTATTAAATGAACACGGAAATAACAAAATAACAAATAGAAACGACCGAAAACAGTTCTGGCTGGTGCAGACAGAAAACAGTAAACAATCACCCACGAAACACGATAGAAAACAGGCTCCCTAAATATGTTTCGCAATGAGGGACAATGATTGACAGCTGCCTCTGATTGAGAACCATACCAGGCCAAACACAGGAATAGCAAATCATAGAAAAACGAACATAGACAACCCACCCAACTCACGCCCTGACCATACTAAAACATAGACAACCCACCCAACTCACACCCTGACCATACTAAAACATAGACAACCCACCCAACTCACGCCCTGACCATACTAAAACATAGACAACCCACCCAACTCACGCCCTGACCATACTAAAACATAGACAACCCACCCAACTCACGCCCTGACCATACTAAAACGGTAAAAAGGTAAACAGGTAAATAAAACAAAGACATAACAAAAGAACTAAGGTCAGAACGTGACATCTCTGCATCTCTCACTATCCCTCTCTCTCTCGCTCTCTCAATCCCTCTCTCTATCCCCCTAAGTGGTTTCACTGTGGAATATTCCAGCATTGTAATTGTGTTGTCAGTGACATTACTGTTTGTTTACATCCTCTTGACATACAGTGGAATGAAAGTGTTGAGTAAGAGCTGTGGCTGAAAACAGAACTGCTTAACCTTGGTAGAGAGAGAGGCAGATGTGGACTTGGACTGCATTTTTACGATGATGCTCCTCCAAGGATCTCCACTCTCATTGAACAGTCCAAAACGGAACGAAATATGATTTAATACAGAGAAGACATAACAGAAGAAAGAAGAACACAATCTACCTTTGTTTTGCTATGGCCTCAACTACAGACTGTGTGGGGATACTGTTGTAGAGACATGTTACATTCATCCTAGTCAACATCTTTGTGTATGAGTACAGCGAGTGAATATGAATAACATGGCACCCGATTCCCTACATAGTGCACAATATTTATGTATGGTTCAGGGAAAAGAAGTTGTTTGAATGGACTATAACACAATAGTACACATCTTGAAGCTTTCCATCTATTGTTGTGCTGCTTGGTCTGAGAGGGGTTTGTCATTCAGTAATATCAGTAGAGCAGTGATATCAGTAATATCAGTAATATCAGTAATTTCAGTAATATCAGTAATTTCAGTAATATCAGTAGAGCAGTAATATCAGTAATATCAGTGATATCAGTAATATCAGTGATATCAGTAATATCAGTAGAGTAGTAATATCAGTAATATCAGTAATATCAGTAGAGCAGTAATATCAATAATATCAGTAATATCAGTAGAGCAGTAATATCAGTAATATCAGTAGAGCAGTAATATCAGTAATATCAGTAGAGCAGTAATATCAGTAATTTCAGTAATATCAGTAATATCAGTAATATCAGTAATATCAGTAGAGCAGTAATATCAGTAGAGCAGTAATATCAGTAGAGCAGTAATATCAGTAGAGCAGTAATATCAATAATATCAGTAATATCAGTAGAGCAGTAATATCAGTAATATCAGTAGAGCAGTAATATCAGTAATATCAGTGATATCAGTAGAGCAGTAATATCAGTAATATCAGTAATATCAGTAATATCAGTAATATCAGTAATATCAGTAGAGCAGTAATATCAGTAATATCAGTAATATCAGTAATATCAGTAATATCAGTAATATCAGTATTCAGTAGAGCAGTAATATCAGTAATATCAGTAGAGCAGTAATATCAGTAATATCAGTAGAGCAGTAATATCAGTAGAGCAGTAATATCAGTAATATCAGTAGAGCAGTAATATCAGTAATATCAGTAATATCAGTAATATCAGTAATATCAGTAATATCAGTAGAGCAGTAATATCAGTAGAGCAGTAATATCAGTAGAGCAGTAATATCAGTAATATCAGTAATATCAGTAGAGCAGTAATATCAGTAGAGCAGTAATATCAGTAGAGCAGTAATATCAGTAATATCAGTAATATCAGTAATATCAATAATATCAGTAATATCAGTAGAGCAGTAATATCAGTAGAGCAGTAATATCAGTAGAGCAGTAATATCAGTAGAGCAGTAATATCAGTAATATCAGTAATATCAGTAATATCAGTAATATCAGTAATATCAGTAATATCAGTAGAGCAGTAATATCAGTAATATCAGTAATATCAGTAATATCAGTAATATCAGTAATATCAGTAATATCAGTAGAGCAGTAATATCAATTAATATCAGTAATATCAGTAATATCAGTAGAGCAGTAATATCAGTAGAGCAGTAATATCAGTAATATCAGTAATATCAGTAGAGCAGTAATATCAGTAGAGCAGTAATATCAGTAGAGCAGTAATATCAGTAGAGCAGTAATATCAATAATATCAGTAATATCAGTAGAGCAGTAATATCAGTAATATCAGTAGAGCAGTAAAATCAGTAGAGCAGTAATATCAGTAATATCAGTAGAGCAGTAATATCAGTAGAGCAGTAATATCAGTAATATCAGTAATATCAGTAGAGCAGTAATATCAGTAGAGCAGTAATATCAGTCATATCAGTAATATCAGTAATATAACTAGAGCAGTAAAATCAGTGTTCCTGACTGTCTCTGTTATCTGTATGTAGTATGGATTAGCCTTCTGTCTCTGTTATCTGTATGTAGTATGGATTAGTCTTCTGTCTCTGTTATCTCTATGTAGTATGGATTAGTCTTCTGTCTCTGTTATCTCTATGTAGTATGGATTAGTCTTCTGTCTCTGTTATCTGTATGTAGTATGGATTAGCCTTATGTTCCTGACTGTCTCTGTTATCTGTCTGTAGTATGGATTAGTCTTCTGTCTCTGTTATCTGTATGTAGTATGGATTAGCCTTCTGTCTCTGTTATCTGTATGTAGTATGGATTAGTCTTCTGTCTCTGTTATCTGTCTGTAGTATGGATTAGTCTTCTGTCTCTGTTATCTGTCTGTAGTATGGATTAGCCTTATGTTCCTGACTGTCTCTGTTATCTGTCTGTAGTATGGATTAGTCTTCTGTCTCTGTTATCTGTATGTAGTATGGATTAGCCTTCTGTCTCTGTTATCTGTCTGTAGTATGGATTAGCCTTATGTTCCTGACTGTCTCTGTTATCTGTCTGTAGTATGGATTAGCCTTCTGTCTCTGTTATCTGTATGTAGTATGGATTAGCCTTCTGTCTCTGTTATCTGTATGTAGTATGGATTAGTCTTATGTTCCTGACTGTCTCTGTTATCTGTCTGTAGTATGGATTAGCCTTCTGTCTCTGTTATCTGTATGTAGTATGGATTAGCCTTCTGTCTCTGTTATCTGTAGGTAGTATGGATTAGCCTTCTGTCTCTGTTATCTGTAGGTAGTATGGATTAGCCTTCTGTCTCTGTTATCTGTAGGTAGTATGGATTAGCCTTCTGTCTCTGTTATCTGTATGTAGTATGGATTAGTCTTCTGTCTCTGTTATCTGTCTGTAGTATGGATTAGTCTTCTGTCTCTGTTATCTGTCTGTAGTATGGATTAGTCTTCTGTCTCTGTTATCTGTATGTAGTATGGATTAGCCTTCTGTCTCTGTCTGTATGTAGTATGGATTAGTCTTCTGTCTCTGTCTGTATGTATGTAGTATGGATTAGTCTTCTGTTCCTGACTGTCTCTGTCACCTCATTGCTTCTGTAGTACACTAGATGGCCAGAGCTTGGTGTGTGTGTGTGTGTGTGTGTGTGTGTGTGTGTGTGTGTGTGTGTGTGTGTGTGTGTGTGTGTGTGTGTGTGTGTGTGTGTGTGTGTGTGTGTGTGTGTGTGTGTGTGTGTGTGTGTGTGTGTGTGTGTGTGTGTGTGTGTGTGAGAGAGAGAGAGAGAGAGAGTACTGAGCAAGGTAATACCTCCACATGTTGAGTGAAAACAAACATGCTGGAGGATGAAGCACTGGTGTTGACTTTTGGCTCAATATATCCCCATCACATCAGAGCACCAAGACACAGGGCAGATGAAACAAGGAAAAACACAGCAGAGAGAGCAGCAACACAGACTCCGTTGGATGAGCAGCTTTTACTGCTTAATAACACAGAGCTATGGCTTTTGGCTTGATTGGAATGTGGTCTGGGAGAGGACGAGGGAGGGGGCTGGGAGAGGACGAGGGAGGGGGCCGGGAGAGGACGAGGGAGGGGGCCGAGAGAGGACGAGGGAGGGGGCTGGGAGAGGATGAGGGAGGGGGCTGGGAGAGGACGAGGGAGGGGGCTGGGAGAGGACGAGGGAGGGGGCCGAGAGAGGACGAGGGAGAGGGCCGGGAGAGGACGAGAAAGGGGGCCGGGATAGGACGAGGGAGGGGGCCGGGAGAGGACGAGGGAGGGGGCCGAGAGAGGACGAGGGAGAGGGCCGGGAGAGGACGAGAAAGGGGGCCGGGATAGGACGAGGGAGGGGGCCAGGAGAGGACGAGGGAGGGGGCCGGGAGAGTACGAGGGAGGGGGCTGGGAGAGGACGAGGGAGGGGGCTGGGAGAGGACGAGGGAGGGGGCCGAGAGAGGACGAGGGAGAGGGCCGGGAGAGTACGAGGGAGGGGGCTGGGAGAGGATGAGGGAGGGGGCCGGGAGAGTACGAGGGAGGGGGCCGGGATAGGACGAGGGAGGGGGCCAGGAGAGGACGAGGGAGGGGGCCGGGAGAGTACGAGGGAGGGGGCTGGGAGAGGATGAGGGAGGGGGCTGGGAGAGTACGAGGGAGGGGGCTGGGAGAGGACGAGGGAGGGGGCTGGGAGAGGACGAGGGAGGGGGCCGAGAGAGGACGAGGGAGAGGGCCGGGAGAGTACGAGGGAGGGGGCTGGGAGAGGACGAGGGAGGGGGCTGGGAGAGGACGAGGGAGGGGGCCGAGAGAGGACGAGGGAGAGGGCCGGGAGAGTACGAGGGAGGGGGCTGGGAGAGGATGAGGGAGGGGGCCGGGAGAGTACGAGGGAGGGGGCCGGGATAGGACGAGGGAGGGGGCCAGGAGAGGACGAGGGAGGGGGCCGGGAGAGTACGAGGGAGGGGGCTGGGAGAGGATGAGGGAGGGGGCTGGGAGAGGACGAGGGAGGGTGCTGGGAGAGGACTAGGGACGGGGTTTGGAGAGGACGAGGGACAGGGTTTGGAGAGGACGAGGGAGGGGGTTGGGAGAGGACGAGGGAGGGGCCTGGGAGAGGATGAGGGAGGGGGAGGTGGCTGCGAGTAGAAGAGCGAGGGGTTTGGGAGAAACAGAGGGAGGTGGCAATCAGCAGCTGTAGCTCTCCCATTCACCCAGTCAGCAGCTGTACCTCTCCCATTCACCCAATCAGCAGCTGTACCTCTCCCATTCACCCAGTCAGCATCTGTACCTCTCCTATCCACCCAGTCAGCAGCTGTACCTCTCCCATTCCCCCAATCAGCAGCTGCACCTCTCCTATTCCCCCAATCAGCAGCTGTACCTCTCCCATTCCCCCAATCAGCAGTTGTACCTCTCCCATTCCCCCAATCAGCAGCTGTACCTCTCCCATTCCCCCAATCAGCAGTTGTACCTCTCCCATTCCCCCAATCAGCAGTTGTACCTCTCCCATTCCCCCAATCAGCAGTTGTACCTCTCCCATTCCCCCAATCAGCAGCTGTACCTCTCCCATTCCCCCAATCAGCAGTTGTACCACTCCCATTCCCCCAATCAGCAGTTGTACCACTCCTATTCCCCCAATCAGCAGCTGTACCACTCTCATTCACCCAATTGACCGTTTGATAGAGCTTGAAGAATTGTGAAAGTAATGATGGGTAAATACTGTACAATCCAGGTGTGCAAAGCCCTTGTTAGAATCACTGCCAAATGTGAATCTAACATGGATTGACTCTGGGGTGTGAGTACTTATGTAAATTAGATATTTTTGTATTTAATGTTTCTAAAAACATTTTTTCCCTTAGGAATCATGTATTGATGAGTGACAAAATAAATCTATGTAATCCGTTATGAATTCAGGCTATAACATATCAACGTGTGGAATAAACCATGGAGTATGATGTATGTACCATATTACGCTCTTAATTAATGCAACAAAACTTTATTACATTCTTGAATAATGAAACAATTCACAAGCATATGCAGACATTTAAATGGTTAATTTTCTCATCATCAATTTAGCAGGACAACAATAACACAGCTAGTTAGCTAATGTTAGCTAACAACATTTGCATCATCGAGTAACTTCAACATAGCAAAAATGTATGTTTAACACTCACATCCTCACATACTAGCTACCTTGCTAGCTAAGTTAGATAGCTAGTTAGCTAAATGCTAACATCATCCAAGGTTAAATCAAAAATAACATTAGCTAGATTCAAGATGACTTCTCGGGCCTACCTTGGAACAAACTCGGCTTCATTTCTTCAATATCATGCAAATCATTACATAAATAATGACAAATTGCAACTGAAAAAATGGTTAATTCACTGGGATGATTCCCTTAAAGTTATGGAGTCAATTTCAGAGTGACTGGCTTTTACTGTAATTTCAGAGTGACTGGCTTTTACTGTAATTTCAGAGTGACTGGCTTTTACTGTAATTTCAGAGTGACTGGCTTTTACTGTAATTTCAGATAAAAACTCAATAATGTAAAATGTCTATACATTTCAGCTGTTTCAAAACATTGCTCTGTTATTTTAGCATTTCTACTGTAGGACTGACACAGTAGTGTTTACACTGCTCTGCTTAGGGGGAACATCTGTCAGGCTAGAGCTCTGCGCTGTATACATTTCTCAAGTTTACTCTGCAGTTGATGCCTCTCGAGGACTTATACCGCTTGAGAATGTCAAGAATCCTTGTCATTGTGAAAAATGTATAATTCACACAGAGTTCACAGAGCTGCTTCCTGATCACAAAGGGACCCATAGGGAGGTCTGTACTTGTATTAACCTGAGTAATCTCTCTACTCAACAGTAAAGGTATATTCTACAGTCTGTGGTGCTCTACGGTCCTGTGTAGCTCAGTGGGTAGCTTGCTATGCCAGGATTGTCGGTTCCTTTCCCACTGGGAGCACCCATATAAAATGTATGCATGATCTTCTGGAAGACCCACTTACAGGCTACCAGCCAGCTCCACCTCTACAGGCTATCAGCCAGCTCCACCTCTACAGGCTATCAGCCAGCTCCACCTCTACAGGCTATCAACCAGCTCCAACTTTACAGGCAATCAGCCTGCTCCACCTCTACAGGCTATCAGCCTGCTCCACCTCTACAGGCTATAAGCCAGCTCCACCTCTACAGGCTACCTTTTCTTCTCATTTACCTCTCCTCTCCTCCTCTTCTGTCTCTGTTTATTACCATTAGTATCTCATAAATTATGGAGGAAAACTGTAATGGTTGAGAGGCTGCTGGGAGTCCACTGGCTCATATACCCCCACAGGGCTCCTTCATCGCCTCATAATGAGCAGTAGAGTCTGGGAGTCCAGTGTCTCTCCCCCCTCCACTCTACCTCTACCACTACCCTCCCCTCCCCCTTCATCCACACCACAGGGCTCCTTCAGCCCCATCATAATGAGCAGGAGAGGGGACCAGTAGAGGGTAGAATGTGAATTATTAAAACAATCTGAAATGAGAGAAAAGACAGCCCCGGTTCGACCCAGTGCACTCAGAGTAGCAGTTAAACTGGTAGATTGTTAGAAAGGGTTTTAAATGAGGAAGCATCAAATAACCTCTGTTAGTAAAATGCAACTAGCAAAACAAAAAACATATATTATTCAGTTTCATTCCTTTGTATTTTGTTATATTAAAACAATTTAAAAAATGTTACCCTTCTAATTCTAGTCTAATAATAGTAGTCAATGTTGACCTACAGTTTAATACAACAATGACTTACAGTTAGACAATTGACTCCATACAAGCAATGACGTAATGTACAGCACATGATGACAGGGATATAGCTGCAAGGTTACTGTCACCTATTACAGGTTAACTCGATATATAACTATAATAACTATATATATAACTATAATAACTCTCTATATAACTACAATGTAACCTATTACAGGTTAACTCTATATATAACTATAATAACTCTCTATATAACTATAATGTAACCTATTACAGGTTAACTCTATATAAAACTATAATGTCACCTATTACAGGTTAACTCTATATAAAACTATAATGTCACCTATTACAGGTTAACTCTATATATAACTATAATAACTCTCTATATAACTATAATAACTCTCTATTCCGCAACAAAGCCTCCTTCACTCACGCCGCCAAGCTTACCCTAGTAAAACTGACTATCCTACCGATCCTCGACTTTGGCGATGTCATCTACAAAAATGGCTTCCAACACTCTACTCAGCAAACTGGATGCAGTCTATCACAGTGCCATCCGTTTCGTCACTAAAGCACCTTATACCACCCACCACTGCGACTTGTATGCTCTAGTCGGCTGGCCCTCGCTACATATTCGTCGCCAGACCCACTGGCTCCAGGTCATCTACAAGTCCATGCTAGGTAAAGCTCCGCCTTATCTCAGCTCACTGGTCACGATGGCAACACCCATCCGTAGCACGCGCTCCAGCAGGTGTATCTCACTGATCATCCCTAAAGCCAACACCTCATTTGGCCGCCTTTCGTTCCAGTACTCTGCTGCCTGTGACTGGAACGAATTGCAAAAATCGCTGAAGTTGGAGACTTTTATCTCCCTCACCAACTTCAAACATCAGCTATCTGAGCAGCTAACCGATCGCTGCAGCTGTACATAGTCTATTGGTAAATAGCCCACCCTTTTTCACCTACCTCATCCCCATACTGTTTTTATTTATTTACTTTTCTGCTCTTTTGCACACCAATATGTCTACCTGTACATGACCATCTGATCATTCATCACTCCAGTGTTAATCTGCAAAATTGTAATTATTTGCCTACCTCCTCATGCCTTTTGCACACATTGTATATAGACTCCCCCTTTGGTTTCTACTGTGTTATTGACTTGTTAATTGTTTACTACATGTGTAACTCTTTGTTGTATGCTCACACTGCTATGCTTTATCTTGGCCAGGTCGCAGTTGCAAATGAGAACTTGTTCTCAACTAGCCTACCTGGTTAAATAAAGGTGTTCTCAACTAGCCTACCTGGTTAAATAAAGGTGTCCTCAACTAGCCTACCTGGTTAAATAAAGGTGTTCTCAACTAGCCTACCTGGTTAAATAAAGGTGTTCTCAACTAGCCTACCTGGTTAAATAAAGGTGTTCTCAACTAGCCTACCTGGTTAAATAAAGGTGTTCTCAACTAGCCTACCTGGTTAAATAAAGGTGTTCTCAACTAGCCTACCTGGTTAAATAAAGGTGTTCTCAACTAGCCTACCTGGTTAAATAAAGGTGTTCTCAACTAGCCTACCTGGTTAAATAAAGGTGTTCTCAACTAGCCTACCTGGTTAAATAAAGGTGTTCTCAACTAGCCTACCTGGTTAAATAAAGGTGTTCTCAACTAGCCTACCTGGTTAAATAAAGGTGTTCTCAACTAGCCTACCTGGTTAAATAAAGGTGTTCTCAACTAGCCTACCTGGTTAAATAAAGGTGTTCTCAACTAGCCTACCTGGTTAAATAAAGGTGTTCTCAACTAGCCTACCTGGTTAAATAAAGGTGTTCTCAACTAGCCTACCTGGTTAAATAAAGGTGTTCTCAACTAGCCTACCTGGTTAAATAAAGGTGTTCTCAACTAGCCTACCTGGTTAAATAAAGGTGTTCTCAACTAGCCTACCTGGTTAAATAAAGGTGTTCTCAACTAGCCTACCTGGTTAAATAAAGGTGTTCTCAACTAGCCTACCTGGTTAAATAAAGGTGTTCTCAACTAGCCTCCCTGGTTAAATAAAGGTGTTCTCAACTAGCCTACCTGGTTAAATAAAGGTGTTCTCAACTAGCCTACCTGGTTAAATAAAGGTGTTCTCAACTAGCCTACCTGGTTAAATAAAGGTGTTCTCAACTAGCCTACCTGGTTAAATAAAGGTGTTCTCAACTAGCCTACCTGGTTAAATAAAGGTGTTCTCAACTAGCCTCCCTGGTTAAATAAAGGTGTTCTCAACTAGCCTACCTGGTTAAATAAAGGTGTTCTCAACTAGCCTCCCTGGTTAAATAAAGGTGTTCTCAACTAGCCTACCTGGTTAAATAAAGGTGTTCTCAACTAGCCTACCTGGTTAAATAAAGGTGTTCTCAACTAGCCTACCTGGTTAAATAAAGGTGTTCTCAACTAGCCTACCTGGTTAAATAAAGGTGTTCTCAACTAGCCTACCTGGTTAAATAAAGGTGTTCTCAACTAGCCTACCTGGTTAAATAAAGGTGTTCTCAACTAGCCTACCTGGTTAAATAAAGGTGAAAAAATAAAAAAAATATATATATAACTATAATGTAACCTATTACAGGTTAACTCTCTATATAACTATAATGTAACCTATTACAGGTTAACTCTCTATATAACTATAATGTAACCTATTACAGGTTAACTCTCTATATAACTATAATGTAACCTATTACAGGTTAACTCTATATAAAACTATAATGTAACCTATTACAGGTTAACTCTCTATATAACTATAATGTAACCTATTACAGGTTAACTCTCTATATAACTATAATGTAACCTATTACAGGTTAACTCTCTATATAACTATAATGTAACCTATTACAGGTTAACTCTCTATATAACTATAATGTAACCTATTACAGGTTAACTCTCTATATAACTATAATGTAACCTATTACAGGTTAACTCTATATAAAACTATAATGTCACCTATTACAGGTTAACTCTCTATATAACTATAATGTAACCTATTACAGGTTAACTCTATATAAAACTATAATGTCACCTATTACAGGTTAACTCTCTATATAACTATAATGTAACCTATTACAGGTTAACTCTCTATATAACTATAATGTAACCTATTACAGGTTAACTCTATATAAAACTATAATGTCACCTATTACAGGTTAACTCTCTATATAACTATAATGTAACCTATTACAGGTTAACTCTATATAAAACTATAATGTAACCTATTACAGGTTAACTCTCTATATAACTATAATGTAACCTATTACAGGTTAACTCTATATAAAACTATAATGTCACCTATTACAGGTTAACTCTCTATATAACTATAATGTCACCTATTACAGGTTAACTCTATATAAAACTATAATGTCACCTATTACAGGTTAACTCTCTATATAACTATAATGTAACCTATTACAGGTTAACTCTATATAAAACTATAATGTCACCTATTACAGGTTAACTCTCTATATAACTATAATGTAACCTATTACAGGTTAACTCTATATAAAACTATAATGTCACCTATTACAGGTTAACTCTATATAAAACTATAATGTCACCTATTACAGGTTAACTCTATATATAACTATAATAACTCTCTATAAAACTATAATAACTCTCTATATAACTATAATGTAACCTATTACAGGTTAACTCTCTATATAACTACAATGTAACCTATTACAGGTTAACTCTATATATAACTATAATAACTCTCTATAAAACTATAATAACTCTCTATATAACTACAATGTAACCTATTACAGGTTAACTCTCTATATAACTATAATGTAACCTATTACAGGTTAACTCTATATAAAACTATAATGTCACCTATTACAGGTTAACTCTCTATATAACTATAATGTAACCTATTACAGGTTAACTCTATATAAAACTATAATGTAACCTATTACAGGTTAACTCTCTATATAACTATAATGTAACCTATTACAGGTTAACTCTATATAAAACTATAATGTCACCTATTACAGGTTAACTCTCTATATAACTATAATGTAACCTATTACAGGTTAACTCTATATAAAACTATACTGTCACCTATTACAGGTTAACTCTATATAAAACTATAATGTCACCTATTACAGGTTAACTCTATATATAACTATAATAACTCTCTATAAAACTATAATAACTCTCTATATAACTATAATGTAACCTATTACAGGTTAACTCTACATAAAACTATAATAACTCTCTATATAACTATAATGTAACCTATTACAGGCTAACTCTATATAAAACTACAATATAACCTATTACAGGTTAACTCTCTATATAACTATAATGTAACCTATTACAGGTTAACTCTATATAAAACTATAATGTCACCTATTACAGGTTAACTCTCTATATAACTATAATGTAACCTATTACAGGTTAACTCTCTATATAACTATAATGTAACCTATTACAGGTTAACTCTATATAAAACTATAATGTCACCTATTACAGGTTAACTCTCTATATAACTATAATGTAACCTATTACAGGTTAACTCTATATAAAACTATAATGTAACCTATTACAGGTTAACTCTCTATATAACTATAATGTAACCTATTACAGGTTAACTCTATATAAAACTATAATGTCACCTATTACAGGTTAACTCTCTATATAACTATAATGTCACCTATTACAGGTTAACTCTATATAAAACTATAATGTCACCTATTACAGGTTAACTCTCTATATAACTATAATGTAACCTATTACAGGTTAACTCTATATAAAACTATAATGTCACCTATTACAGGTTAACTCTCTATATAACTATAATGTAACCTATTACAGGTTAACTCTATATAAAACTATAATGTCACCTATTACAGGTTAACTCTATATAAAACTATAATGTCACCTATTACAGGTTAACTCTATATATAACTATAATAACTCTCTATAAAACTATAATAACTCTCTATATAACTATAATGTAACCTATTACAGGTTAACTCTCTATATAACTACAATGTAACCTATTACAGGTTAACTCTATATATAACTATAATAACTCTCTATAAAACTATAATAACTCTCTATATAACTACAATGTAACCTATTACAGGTTAACTCTCTATATAACTATAATGTAACCTATTACAGGTTAACTCTATATAAAACTATAATGTCACCTATTACAGGTTAACTCTATATAAAACTATAATGTCACCTATTACAGGTTAACTCTCTATATAACTATAATGTCACCTATTACAGGTTAACTCTATATAAAACTATAATGTCACCTATTACAGGTTAACTCTCTATATAACTATAATGTAACCTATTACAGGTTAACTCTATATAAAACTATAATGTCACCTATTACAGGTTAACTCTCTATATAACTATAATGTAACCTATTACAGGTTAACTCTATATAAACTATAATGTCACCTATTACAGGTTAACTCTATATAAAACTATAATGTCACCTATTACAGGTTAACTCTATATATAACTATAATAACTCTCTATAAAACTATAATAACTCTCTATATAACTATAATGTAACCTATTACAGGTTAACTCTCTATATAACTACAATGTAACCTATTACAGGTTAACTCTATATATAACTATAATAACTCTCTATAAAACTATAATAACTCTCTATATAACTACAATGTAACCTATTACAGGTTAACTCTCTATATAACTATAATGTAACCTATTACAGGTTAACTCTATATAAAACTATAATGTCACCTATTACAGGTTAACTCTCTATATAACTATAATGTAACCTATTACAGGTTAACTCTATATAAAACTATAATGTAACCTATTACAGGTTAACTCTCTATATAACTATAATGTAACCTATTACAGGTTAACTCTATATAAAACTATAATGTCACCTATTACAGGTTAACTCTCTATATAACTATAATGTCACCTATTACAGGTTAACTCTATATAAAACTATAATGTCACCTATTACAGGTTAACTCTCTATATAACTATAATGTAACCTATTACAGGTTAACTCTATATAAAACTATAATGTCACCTATTACAGGTTAACTCTCTATATAACTATAATGTAACCTATTACAGGTTAACTCTATATATAACTATAATAACTCTCTATAAAACTATAATAACTCTCTATATAACTATAATGTAACCTATTACAGGTTAACTCTACATAAAACTATAATAACTCTCTATATAACTATAATGTAACCTATTACAGGTTAACTCTCTATATAACTATAATGTAACCTATTACAGGTTAACTCTATATAAAACTACAATATAACCTATTACAGGTTAACTCTCTATATAACTATAATGTAACCTATTACAGGTTAACTCTATATAAAACTATAATAACTCTCTATATAACTATAATGTAACCTATTACAGGTTAACTCTCTATATAACTATAATAACTCTCTATAAAACTATAATGTAACCTATTACAGGTTAACTCTATATATAACTATAATGTAACCTATTACAGGTTAACTCTATATAAAACTATAATAACTCTATATATAACTATAATAACTCTCTATATAACTATAATAACTCTCTATATAACTATAATGTCACCTATTACAGGTTAACTCTATATAAAACTATAATAACTCTCTATATAACTATAATAACTCTCTATATAACTATAATAACTCTATATAAAACTATAATAACTCTATATAAAACTATAATAACTCTCTATATAACTATAATAACTCTCTATAAAACTATAATGTAACCTATTACAGGTTAACTCTCTATATAACTATAATGTAACCTATTACAGGTTAACTCTATATAAAACTATAATATAACCTATTACAGGTTAACTCTATATAAAACTCTAATGTCAACAATTGAGACTGGTTTCAGGTGCTCAAATCAACCATACCATCATGGCTTTCAGAATACACAGCAGTAATGCCCAACATTATGTTGAGTCTAAGTAAAGCATCTCAAATGACGACTTCCCCTCTTCTTCTTACCTCAGACGTATGGGCCCTGGTCAAACGGAAAGCACTTCGTAGGAACACTGACTAATGTCGGACATTATGAAACTCATAGTAATTTTCGACAACCTTGAGGCAGGTTGAAGGTTAAACTAGCTACATCTGAAGGTCTACAACTGAAGAGTCTTGTAATAGATATATGTGGAATCTTCCATTGGAATTCCCCTGGCAGTCTTAACCTAGTCCTTTAATAGGAGCCCAGAGTGGATCAGAAACCCTCTGAGTGATTTCATGTGGCCACGACGCCGGGCACGACGCCGGACGCCGGGCATGCCACAAGACTCCTCGAGGCCATGTTCTCGTGTGCTGCTTCCATATCTCTACATTAATGACATCGTAAAGTGTGTCTTTATACACACTCACTAGACTATATACACACTATATACACACTCACTAGACTATATACACACTATATACACACTCACTAGACTATATATACACACTATATACACACTCACTAGACTATACATACACACTATATACACACTATATACACACTCACTAGAGTATACATACACACTATATACACACTCACTAGACTATATACACACACTCACTAGACTATATACACACTATATACACACTCACTAGACTATATATACACACTATATACACACTCACTAGACTATATATACACACTATATACACACTCACTAGACTATATACACACTATATACACACTATATACACACTCACTAGAGTATACATACACACTATATACACACTACATACACACCCACTAGACTATATATAAACACTATATACACACTCACTAGACTATATACACACTATATACACACTCACTAGACTATATATAAACACTATATGCACACTCACTAGAGTATATATACACACTATATACACACTCACTAGAGTATATATACACACTATATACACACTCACTAGACTATATATACACACTATATACACACTCAGTAGACTATATATACATACTATATACACACTCACTAGACTATACATACACACTATATACACACTCACTAGACTATACATACACACTATATACACACTCACTAGACTATACATACACCAACTCGAGTGTGTATATGTTGTACCCACTGTGACTATTAAAACCTAACCAGAACCCGTGGATAGATGGCGTCATTCGTGCAAAACTGAAAGCATAAACCACCTTAATTAGCCATGGTAAGGTGACTGGGATTATGGCTGAATACAAACAATGTAGTTATTCCCTCCGCAAGGCAATCAAACAAGCGAAATGTCAGTATAGAGACAAAATAGATAGATTCAACAGCTCAGACACGAGACGTATGTGGCAGGGTCTACAGACAATCATGGACTACAAAAAGAAAACCAGCCACGTCAGGGACACCGACGTCTTGCTTCCAGAAAAACTAAACGCCTTCTTTGCCCGCTTTGAGGATAATACAGTGCCACTGACGCGGCCCACTACCAAGGACTGTGAGCTCTCCTACTCCGTGGCCGACATGAAAAATACATTTAAACGTGTTAACCCTCACAAGTCTGCTGGCCCAGACGGCATTCCCAACCGCGTCCTCAGAGCATGCGCAGACCAGCTGGCTGGTGTGTTTACGGACATATTAAATCTCTCCCTAACTCAGTCTGCTGTCCCCACGTGCATCAAGAAGGCCACCATTGTTCCTGTACCCAAGAAGGCAAAGAACTAAATGACTATCACCCCGTAGCACTCACTTCTGTCATCATGAAGTGCTTTGAAAGACTAGTCAAGGATCATATCACCTCCACCCTACCTGTCACCCTAGACCCACTTCAATTTGCTTACTGCCCCAATAGGTCCACAGATGATGCAATCGCCATCACACTGCGCACTTCCCTATCCCATCTGGACAAGAGGAATACTTATGTAAGAAAGCTGTTCATTGACTATAGCTCACCATTAACACCTCTACAGGATCCGTGGGTCCCCCGCTGGACGGTTGAGCTAACAGAGGCTAGTGTGATTAGCATGAGATTGTAACTAACAAGAAAGTTGTGCCTGGGCATGGAATAATACATTACAGCAAATCTCTGACATTTCAAAGATGATGGAATGCATGTTTTTTTACATTTACATTATCTTTCACCAGAAGTGTTATATTCTCCAACCTTCATTTCACATTTACAAAAACTTCAGTGTTTCCTTTCAAATGGTATCATGAATATGCATATCCTTGCTTCAGGTCCTGAGCTACAGGCAGTTAGATTTGAGCATGTCATTTTAGGAGGAAATTGAAAAAAAGGGGCGGATCCTTAAGTTAAACTAGAGGTCCTGGGATTCAACCCCACCCTGTTAAATTGGGTCCGGGACAGCAGAGGGAGCACTCCCTATCCACATCGAGAGGACAGCAGTGGATAAGGTGGAAAGTTCCTGGGCGTACACATCACAGACAAAATGAAATGGTACACCCACACAGAAAGCATGGTGAAGAAGGCGTAACAACGCCTCTTCAACCTCAGGAGGCTGAATAAATTTGGCTTGCCACCTAAAACCCTCACAAACTTTTACAGAAGCACAATAGGACCCAGCCCTATCCTATTAACATCCTCCAATGCTTGGTTGTAGGGTTGTCTGGTCATTGTTGGTAATCAGGCGTACTACTGTTGTGTCGTCTGCAAACTTCAGGATTGAGTTGGAGGTGTGCGTGGCCACACAGTCATGGATGAACTGTGAGTACAGGAGGGGGCTGAACACGCACCCTTGTGGGGCCGCAGTGTTGAGGATCAGTATAGTGGAGGTGGTGTTGTCTACCTTCACCACCTGGGGTCGGCCCGTTAGGAAGTACAGGACATAGTTGCACAGGGTGGGGTTCAGTGCCAGGGCCCTGAGCTTATTGATGAGCTTGGAGGGTACTATGGTGTAGAAGGCTGAGCTGTAGTCAATGAAAAGCCTTCTTACATAGGTATTCCTCTTGTTCAGATGGGATAAGACAGTGTGCAGTACAATGGTAATTGCATCATCTGTGAATTGGGGTGGTTTACAAATTGCAGTGGGTCTTAGTTAAGATGGAGGTGACATTATCCTTAATTAACTAGCCTCTCAAAATATTTAATGATGACAGAAGTAAGTGTTAATGAGCGATAGTAATTTAGTTCAGTTACCATTGCTTTTTTGTGTCCAGGAACATTGGTGGACCTCTTGAATGAAGTTGGGACAACAGATTGGGATAGTTACTGCCCTATACACTTGACACTGGGATTAACCCTTAAAAGAGCACACTTCTCCAGTGTGCCAGTGGCTATTGAAGGTGGAGTGGTTAAACGTGGTCCGCGGTTGTGAGGCCGGTTGAACGTACTGCCAAATTCTAAAAAACGACATTGGAGTTAGCTTATCATGTAGAAATTAACATTCAATGCACTGACAACGGCTCTGGTGGACATTCCTGCAGTCAGCATGCCAATTGCACGTTCCCCCAAAACTTGAGACATCACAACACAGATATACACAGAGGACTGGGTTCTGCTCATAACACCATGCTATACACAGAGGACTGGGTTCTGCTCATAACACCATGATATACACAGAGAACTGGGTTCTGCTCATAACACCATGCTAAACACAGAGGACTGGGTTCTGCTCATAACACCATGCTATACACAGAGGACTGGATTCTGCTCATAACACCATGCTAAACACAGAGGACTGGGTTCTGCTCATAACACCATGCTATACACAGAGGACTGGGTTCTGCTCATAACACCATGCTAAACACAGAGGACTGGGTTCTGCTCATAACACCATGCTATACACAGAGGACTGGGTTCTGCTCATAACACCATGCTATACACAGAGGACTGGGTTCTGCTCATAACACCATGCTATACACAGAGGACTGTGTTCTGCTCATAACACCATGCTATACACAGAGGACTGGGTTCCTGTGTCCAGGCCTCTAATGCTACGTCCCAAAGTGCACAGTATTCCCTTCATTACGCTCTCTATGGACTCTGGTCAAAAGTAATGGACTGATGTTGGAACTTAACCCCCTAACCTGATGATTTGGTGCTGCATGGCGGCTGCCCTCTGCTCCGGCCTCTACAATCTGACATGTTCGTGCACATCGGAAGACACATTTCCATTGCGTTTGGACTAGAAAAGTGTATCTGTTAGGGTCCCATTTGGGACACAGACTAAGTGTGTTTCCATAGTCCACAGCAAGTCCAGTTATCGAGACAGTAACAAACCTCTATATAGAGACAGTCTGTCTAATCATCTACAACTGTAGCAAGCCTCTATATAGCTGTCTACTGACTTCAGCCTTACATCAACACATGGTCTATTTTCCTACAGCATTCCCCATCCTAGAGGTCATTGACCCCAGCATCAACACATTGTCTGATTTCCTACAGCATTCCCCCTCCTAGAGGTATCTGACCCCAGCCTTACATCAACACATGGACCCACTCCTCTTGGTTTTA